>NC_052356.1:24615673-24651625 GCF_009727055.1 Benincasa hispida
AAGGATCCACCCGAAGGTAGGAAACCTTGGGTGAAAACCTTGGATGAATTGAAATTCTGCTCAGCGGCTTCTATTTATAGAGTTTGATTGTCGACAACATTAATGGACCTACTATGATTTTGACATTAGCGGCACGTTGGTCATTTTCTGAATCTCGGCTGCTAACGGCGTGGTAGGTGAAATGTCAACATCATCTTTTGATTTTCCCGAGATATGCATTGATGCTTCCATTCCACCAACCTTGCGGTGATCCTGCTGTTATGGTTATCATCGTGTAGCTGCAATCTTGAAATTACTGCATTCACTTGATTACTGCAACTTCTACACGATGATCGCATCTTGTATGCGATGATCGTATTCTCTCGACGACCGCAATTCCCATGCGATGGACACATTCACTCGACAGCTGCAACACCCATACGACTGTCGTATGCGATCACCACATGCGATTAATGGACGCAATATTCATGCATCGAGCGTATGCGATCGTCTATACGATAGCCTAGCTTCCGCGTCTACGTCTGATTCCTGTGTTAGCTACAAAAAAAGACAATTGAAGGCATAATAACACATAATAGTGGGTTAGCTAAGATTCTTAATGCTAAACGATGCAAACTCATTTTCTCATGAATTCCTAACATAATTTCCACATATTATGCTTAAAAACCCTCGTAATTCTAAATAAAATGCAAAAGATGACGTGCATTTCTGCATGTCATCGAAAGGCTATCTGTCGCACGAGCTAAAAGCAGTCTTAGGCGCATGTCAACCAACATGCGGCCAACAAATGCTAGAAGCTCAGATTGTCGGTATAAGTCTCTTGACCTGAGCAGTTGAGATCAATCTCCGGCATGGAAGACTTCTTGCGGTAGCTTTACTCCAATTTTTTTCAGGACGTCTTCTACTCTATCTTTACTTTGCTTTCCTAGTTAACTTTAGTTTATTCATTTGATTATTGTCATTTTCGATTTGCGCTGCTATCTTGGATGTGGTGTGCGTTCGCTCCTTGTGGGTGCGATAATAATTCCTCTCGGTGCATGGTTTCAATGGAAGAGTCCTCTCCATCATTCAACACATGGCTATGTCCTCTGCATGAATTTTAAAGTATGAACGCAATTGTTATTTTGCTTGTAGGTTTTTTTCTTGTTATCTTTTATGCATTATCCTTCTGAAATTCTCTTTTGTCCACTTGCCTACCTTTGCATTGAAAGATTTGCACCCATGATAATACTTATCATTATCATTCACTCCATCCACTAACTGAACGTCGCAAGGCTCATCTCACTTTAACAGCTTCTTCAAGGTTTGACATTCTTAAGTTTTATTATATGTAAACCACTGCTCAAACATCTTCTATCGCATTCCTGAATGAGTTTATTTTTAGCTTTTTAGCAAAGATACCTGCTACTCTCTAAGTTTAAGGGAGGCAGTGGTCCGGGAAAACGCGTCCAATCTAAGCATTGCGATGTTTATTTCACTTAAAAAAAAAAGATTTTAAAAAAGAAAAAAAAACTCCACTATCAGCACAAAGGGGAGACCCAAGCTGATAAGAGTTAATGTTGTGAAAAGCACTTACCCGTAGTTGGTTACTTCGTGACACCTGTGCAAGTAAGCCAAAACGAAAGTAGGTGACTAGAATCAATGCATAATAACAACTCCTCTATCTGGTGCAACCCAAATAAGTTAAGGCAAGAGTTGAGTTGAATATTGCATGCAACCGGAGTTGGATGTCCGCATGAAACCCGTGAGGGCAAGCTAAAATGAAGAGCGTAACCAGGTTCAATGCCTCAATCTAATAATGTATCTCAAAGCTTTGAATTGTTTTAAATGAATGCATTGTAAAAGGTTAAACGTAAAGTTGCCAGAAATGGGTAAAAAGTTTTTGAGCAGAGGCTTACCAAATTTAAAGTCAGAAAATATCTCTTTGAAGAAGTAGCCAAAGTCGAGGAGAGCGTTGCTACCAAGGTTAGAGGTACGAGTGAATTATATTTTGAAAAGATGGTCATCACAAAGGAAAAGCCAGAGGGTGAATTTTGAATTTCTTAAGTATAAGACATGCTTGAGGACAAGCATGATTCTAAGTTTGGAGGTGTGATAGCTGGTAGAAATGCAAGCTATTGTAGCCTTTTACTTAGAATTATGAGGGCTAACAAGCAGAATATGCGTTGATAATACTAAGAATTTATGTGAAAAATGAGCTTGCGTCGATCAACACTAAAAATCTTGCTAACCCTATATCATGCATTATACGGTGTCAAAATGTCTATTTTTTGTAGCTATCGCAGGAATCAATCGCATGCGCTAATGCTAGACCATCGCAAAGTTGATCGCATGTGTTGACCTTCATGAAGGTCAGTTCGTCGTATAGAATGTCGCAGCTACAGAGTAATAGCCATGATAAGAGGACGATCGCAAGGTGGGTGGAATGTGTTGATACTTCAAGAAGAAACAAGCATGAACGCATACCTTGGGAGTATCAACAAGATAAGATGATGTTGACATTGCCCATACGGGGACAAAGGAAGCAGTAAGGCAGAACGAAATCATGAACGTTGTTGGCGTTTGAGCTCTATAAATAGCACCTTGGACCTTCACTTCAAAGCATCCGAGCTTCTGCCTTAAGGAAGATGTTTGCGATCACAGATGAGAGCATGAGCGAGATTTTCTTTGAGGATTCTTCACCTCTACAACCCATTCCGAGTGATGATCGAAGTTTTCACCGGAGATAGAGCTCGAGAGAGACTTCTCCATCATCCATTCATGGTGCCACCAGCAGCCTTGACGCATTTCGGATGAAAAGAAAGAGATTGTTTTCATCTAGCCTTCCATTTCTCCTCTTGTCTCTGTATTGTATTACATTTTGGCTTAAGACACTAATACATTTTGTAACCAATGCATATCTTAATTCATTCAATGCCATCTTCTTCATCTTTTTCATCTTTGTCATCGTTTACCTTCACTTTTTAGTTATCAAAGGCGGTCACATACTCAATCGTGTAGCCTAGAGATAGGACACATGTAGCAACCCACTGAGAGGTTTTAGCAACACTTGTCTATGGGCTATTGCAATGCTTGTCTATGAGCTGATTAGCCACAACTAACAGCCTGAGAGGGTGAGTAGTGGAACACACTAAAGAAAAGTATGCATTGTTCCTAGAGATAGGCATGATCTTATGCTCGATGCAACCATGCATTATAGAGATATAAGCATGTGGCTAGCCACCGAGAGGTGCGTGATGCATTCGTGTGGCGAGTTGGGATTATTCGGGCGACCTAACATAATGAACATTAGTATGCATTAACGACTGTTGCATCTCTATCAATTCTCATAGTTAAACTTCCATTGCTCAATCTGTTTAGTTAAGAGTAGGAATAACGCATAATCTTTTACTTTTATCTTTTTACTTTTATTCATTGCCTCAAATGCATTACTTCAAAAACATTGAGTTAAAAGTCCCTGTGTTCGACCTCGGATCACCTAGAGAAACTTGCGTTCTCGTTATACTTGGTGAGAAAGCGAGATAACTTGTGGCAGGAACGCATGGTCATCGCATACATGCTTAAACGCATATTGTATATTTTCTAGTCCAACACATTACCATCGATGCATGGAGATCAACGCATAATATAAGTTCCATATTCCAACGCATTAAGTTTTTGGTGTCGTTATCGGGGACTTGACATCTAATAGTTTGTTAAGTTTTGTGTTTTCGCAGGCACCTTTTTAATCATGGGTGTATTGTAGCTCGTGAGACCAAGTTGCAAACAATATTTAAGTGAAAGCGATGCGTCGAAAATCAATATTGACCCCGAGATAGAAAGGCTATCTGTCGCACGAGCTAAAAGCAGTCTTAGGTGCATTGATGCGTTGTGAATTGGATGCGATCATGATGTGAGTTTGCGGTGATGTGTTATGCATTGCACATGAAAGTATTCCTAATAAGACTCAAGTATAAGCCTCACTAGGTTTCCTGGTAAGTCCAGGGTCAAACACAGGGACTACTAAGTAAATATACGGCAGCGACTTTGATCCTCTTACGGTGGTGAAAACAAATGAGTTGGGTGATGTTTTGATAATGAATCTTTCCTATGTGACGAAGTTCGAACGAAAAGTTGATGAAATCGAGAGTTAGAGTGAGTATGCAATGAACGGGTTGAGAAGGGGTTTAGCTAACACTTCCTAAGATTACGTACAAGCTATGTGATCATGCTACACACAAACAACAGCATGTCATCTCTCAATGCGAATGCCATAATTCCTATTTCTAGGACGCATGCAATGTATACAAAAAAGTCGATAGGACTTATGTCTAAGCCTCTATTCTTGCCTATGCGATGATGAATGATGCACACATAGAACAAGGTGATCGCATACTATCATATCCTATTTCTAGGGTGCATGCGATGTGTAAATAGTGATAGAACTTATGTCTAAGTTTCTATTTCTTGCTTATGCAGTTCTAATTTGACTCTCTCAAGCCTAGATTTTAATCTAACACTTTCAAGTCTAGATTCTATCTTTAGACTACTTTCTCAAGTATCTCTAAAGGGTGAATGACGAATACATAAGATAAGATGATCGCATAAAATGTAAATTTTAGGTCATGCCAGCTAAGTACTTCTCTACCCATTCGGGAATTTAGCCACTCATGCGAAGTGTGGAGAGATTGGACATAGATTGAAATGAGATTTCCATTTTCTAAGTAAAGTGCTGAATACAAAATAGCAATGGAATTTAGAGATAAGAAGCCCGGTAAGCAATATCTTTCTTCCCATGGACTTTTACATTGTCTTTTTCACTCCAACTCTATCCATACGAATATTCTTGCTCTCGCAAGTGTTGGCCCTCTCTCCTTATCTTTTATACTATCTCTCGATCTGTCCAGGAATGATCTCTCGGCTTCTTCATCCACTAGCTCGTCTCGTCCTCAAATCTAAATATGTACGTGAGCAGACTAACGACTCTCTAACTTCTTCTCTATTTGTTCATTCTTCCCTGCTACAATGGTGGCCTTCGGTATTTATAGAGCTCAAGGTGAAGCAGCCTTTCTCTCTAATGATTGCAATGATGGATGGTCATTAAATCTTCTGCTTTGATGCGCTGATTAATGGTCACTGAAAGTTGAGTGTGCTTGCTACAGTGTGGCTTTAACGGCTTGTCAACTAAATTCGGATTTGATCGTCATTAGCTTTCCGTCCCATCATGATTTATTATGTTGTCACCTTGATGCGCAGTCTTTATGCGGCCACCTTCTTGAGCAACCTCTCAAAATCACATACGATCGTATGACTTTGCGATCGCAATCTTTCAAGTGCGCGGACGCCTAATTCCTTGGATCACAATTTTACTTGCGCCAATGCATTTTTTCTGCACAAAATAAGTAAATTAACTGCTTTTATGCAATGGGCGCATGCGATCGCAATTTCTTCAGTTTAGCGCTTTTGGACATGATATTGTTTATTTTTACTGTCGCATTCTCTCATTGTTTTACTTATTTTGTTGTAATAACTTGTATTTCTACCCGTTATTATACCCCCAAATTTAAAACAATGCTTGTCCTCAAGCATAAACTAAAGATTTTCTTTAAAGAGTCAAACGCCTTTACCCTACCTAGATTTCTTAAAGTGTCTTATTCAAATTTCATGAACCAACGCCTTCTTAATTTCTATCCTGATCCCCTTCTAAAATATTTATAATTTTCAGGGACCGCAAGTTTAACGTTGATCACGATTCCTACCTTCGTTTTGGCTTGCCCCTACGAGTGTCATGCAGACATCCAACTACGGTAGGATCTGATCTCAACGTTATGATTTTTTTTCCAAATCTCTAAAAGTAGCAAGATTGAAAATAAATACTAGCACCCACAAATTTATACATAGCAACGTCCTCATTACTGATAGACGAAATAACTCATGCGATGCTCGTAGGAAATTTTCGTAAAAATTGTTTTGAAAGAAAGCTAGTGGACCGCTAACTTTTAGAAATATTTCATGAATTGACTGTCCTGAAATTAAGTTGACTCTAGTACATGCAATAGGAAATAAAGGCATGAATTTCATCATTGAAATCATAATTGGTTCGGGGAAGAATGCAGTGACTAAATAAAGTAATCAAAATTTAATGATTGCGTCAAGCTAAAGAGGATGCGATAATAAAATTAGCAATATTAATATGAGATGCGATAGTGCAAAATTTGGAATAAAAGAGTCAAAGAAAGATACAACCTCCAAATTTTCTCTGTTGCCCACAACATCTATGATCACATCCGACTTTGTGGTGGGTTAATTCCTCGATTGCAATCGACTGATCGAACTGGTCGCATGTTTGATGTTATCACGTAGCTCTACCTCAATCGGTTACTACGATCATTGCTAAATATTAAGAGGGCAAAAAGTATAAAAGACAGAGTTTATAATTTTAAAGAGTAGTGGCTATACAAAAAGGTAAAGTAAGTTTATGAAAGAAAGATATCAAAAAGATACTCAAAAAAAAAAAAATTGCGTCCTTGATGAGTTTTTGTCGCATATTGATGCGTTCGTGAATATGATGAAATAATGGTGTATATTGTGATGGTGATGTATGCATTGTGCATGCAAGTTTTCCTAGTAAAATCCAAGTATAAATCTCACTAGGTCACCTGGTAAGCCCAGAGTCGAACACAGGGACTATGGAGACAATATGCGATGGTGATTTTAGATTTCTTTGCGGTGACAAATAAAACAATAAGTTGGTTGGTATGTTTTTTTTTAAATATAACTTCTATGCGGCAGAATTGAGAAAAGAGTTAATAACAGCAAAAGTTATAATGAGTATGCGGGGAACGGGTTGAGAAGTGATTTAGCTAACACTTCCTAACATTTCGTTCAAGTTATGCGATCATGTTACACACATACAACAATAGGTCATCTCTCAATGCAATTGCTATAGCTCCTAATTTTAGGACGCATGCGATGTATACAATGATGTGTATAGGACTTATGTCTAAGCCTCTATTCTTGTCTATGCGATGATGAATGACACACACATACACAAGGCGACTGTATACTATCATATCCTATTTCTAGGGTGCATGCGATGCATGTTAGCAAATAGATCTTATCTCTAAGTTTCTATCTCTTGCTTATGCGGTTCTAATCTGACTTTCTCAAGCCTAGATTCTAACCTAGCTCTTTAAAGTCTAGGTTCTTTCTATAGACTCTCTCTCAAGTAGATCTAAAGGGTGATGGATGCATACATAAGACAAGATGATCGCATAAAATGAAGATCTTAAGTCATGCTAGCTAAGTGTTTCTCAACCCATTCAGAAGCTTAGTTACTCATGCGTAATGTAAAGAGAGTGAACAGATGTAGAGATGCAAATTCCATTTTATAAATCAACTCAGAATACAGAATGACAATGGAAAGTAGGAATAGTGAGCCTAGTAGCAATGTCTTGCTTCCCAAGGCTTTTACACTATGATTTTCTCTCCTTCTGCCCAAAAGAATATTCTTGCTTTCGCAAGAGTCGACCCTCTCTCTGTTCTCAACGCTTCTCGACACTCTCTCAAGCTATCCAAGAACAATCTTCTGGCGTCTTCTCTCTTTGCTCGCCTCTGGCTTCTAAGTATAAAAATTACTAACTACGGCTATATTTTATCTCTATGTATATGGCGAGAAAGAACTCCAAAATTCTGGCCTGCTCAACTCCAACCCCTTTCAACGAAGGTGGCCTTCGGTATTTATAGAGCTTCAGCGTGAAGGGCTTTTCTCTCAAATGATTGCACTAATGGGATGTCATTAAATCTCTATCTGATGTGCCGATAATTGTCACCGAAAAGTTGATTGTACTTGCTACAGTGTTGTTGTTAACGGCTTGTCAACTAAATTCGGATTCGACCATCATCATCTTTCTGTCCCATTGTGATTTATTAAGCTTTCACCTTGATGCGCCATCTCTATACGGCCACCTTCTTGAGCAGATCTTCGCAAACGCATACGATCACATAGCTTTGCGGTCCCAATCTTCTAATGTGTTCGGACGCTGAATTCCTTGGATCGCAATTCTACCTTGCGCCAATGCATTTTCCTACACAAAATACATAAATTAGTTGCTTTAATGTGATGGGCGCATGTGATCGCAATGTTCTAAACTTAATGCTTTTGGACACAATTTTTCATATTTTTATCGTCATAATCCTACATTTTTTTATATCTTTACGTTGTAATAATATGCATTTATACTCGTTATCACACCCCTAAATTTAAAACAATGATTGTTCTCAAGCATAAACTAAAGATTTTTTCTAGAGAGTCAACCGCTTTTTTCTTTCTTAGATTTCTTGAGGTGCCTTGTTCAAATCCTATGTACCAAAATCTCCACAATTTCTATCCTGGTATTTTCTTAAAATATTTCTAAAATTGAGGGACCGCAAGTTTAACCTTCAAAAAGACTTTACTTGTTTCCAGGGCATCGCATGATTTATTTCAAAGAAAACTTTTTTTTTTCAACTGGGGTGTTTTCAAATGATTTTTATCCTTGCGTCGTTTAGATATTCTTTCTATGACCTTGCACTGATCCAACTACCTAGCCTTCATTTTGACTTGCCCCCACGGGTGTCATACGGACATCCAACTACGAGCAAGGCGCTCTTTCTTAGTCTAGACTCGTGCCCATTTGGTAGTGGAGTTGCGATCACTTTATTTATGCATTGATCATGATTCCTACCTTCGTTTTGGCTTGCCCCCACGGGTGTCATGAGGACATCCAACTACGAGTAAGGATCCAATCGCAACATTATGATAAAAAAAAAATTCTTCTTTTTTTTTTCAGAGAATGCCCAAAAGTAGCAAGGTTGAAAATAAATACCGCACCCCCAATTTTAAACGCAGCAATGTCCTTAATGCTAAAAGATTGAAAGAATTCATGCGATGCTCTTAGAAACTTTCGTACAAGTCATTTTGAAAGAAAGCTAGTGGACCATTAACTTCTAGAAATATTTCGTGAATTGACTGTCCTAAAATCAAGTTGAATCGAGTACATGCGATGAGAAATAGAGGCATGCGTTTCATCATTAAAATCATAATTGACATAGAAAAAAAAATGCGGAGACTAACTAAAGTAATCAATATTTAATGAATTCGTCAACTAAAGAGGATGCGATGATAAAATTATCAAAGTTAAAGTCGAGATACGAGAGTGCAAAATTTGGAATAAACAAAGTCAAAGAAAGAGACAACCCCAAAATTTGCTCTGTCACCTGCATTATTTGTGAGCACATCCTTCTTTGTGGCGAGCCGATTTCTTTGATTGCGATGGCTGAACGACTTAGCCTCGTGTAGCTCCACCGCAATCGTTCACCACGATCATTGCAGAAAAAACCATTGAGAGGGTAAAAAAATATAAACGACAAAGTTACCAATTTTTTTTTTTTTAGAATGCAAGGAGTAAAAAGGAGATAAAATTGATAACGGATATAAAGAGGTAGAATTGAGTTCATGAACTGAAGATTTCAAAGGATACTTGATTCAAAAAGATTGCATCCCTGATGAATTTGAATCGCATGATTATGTAGGGACTGCCCACTTCTTCTTTAATCGAAATTCCTCAGGTACACGGAGGTGTTCTCATGATGCAAGTCTTCGCCATGATATATTTTGAATCTTTACCCATTCACTTTGAATGCATTGGTCCGTCCTCATTGTATAACTCTATTGCTCCATGCGGGAATACCTCTTTTGTTATAAAAGGACCTGACCATCGTGATTTTAACTTTCCGAGAAAAAGTCGTAGCCAAGACTTGTACAACAAGACCTTCTGTCCGACTTGGAGATTCTTCTAGCATAGTTGTTTGTCGTGCCAACATTTTGTGCACTCCTTGTAGAGTTTGGCATTCTCATATTCATGAGTTCTCCATTCATCAAGCTCGACCAACTGAAGTTTCCTTGCTTCCCCTGTGGCCTTCAAGTTAAAATTGAGCTTTTTCACTGCCCACATTGCTTTATGCTTCAACTCAAGCGGTAAGTGGTATGCCTTTCCAAACACCAGTGCATACGGGGACATGCCTATAGGTGTCTTATAGGCGGTCCTGTATTCCCACAAGGCATCGTCCAACTTCATTGCCCAATCTTTGCATGAAGGTTTCACCACCTTCTCTAATATCAGCTTGATTTCCCTATTGGACACTTCAGCTTGACCATTTGTTTGTGGATAGTATGTGGTGGCTACTTTGTGGAGGATATTATACTTGAGAAGCAATTTGTTGATGATGTTATTAACAAAGTGAGAGCCTTCATCACTTATTATGGCACGTGAAGTGCCAAAACGAGTGAAAATATTTTCTTCAAGAACTTGGAGACTACCGCCGTGTCACTTGCGACGCACGATACTACTTCTTCCCATTTGGAAATGTAGTTGACGGCCAATAAAGTCTATTCCCCAGACGTATAATAGTTCCAATTCAAAGATGGTATTCATGGGCATCGCATTTTTCCATGAAATGTTTCCTGTGCGTTGGCACCGATCGCATTTCATTGCATAGTCTCTTGCATCCTTGAATAAAGTTGGCCAAAAATATCCACTTTGTAACACCTTTGCTGCTATGCGTTGGCCTCCAAAGTGTCCACCATATGGCGAGTCATGGCATTGAGATAGTATGCGTTGGTGAGCAACATCTGGTACGCATAGGCGCAAAATCTGGTCTGATCCCCTCTTATAAGGATTTGGCCCGTCCCAATAATATGATTTATATTCATGTCTGAGATGCCTCTTTTGGTGGGTTGTGTAGTCCTCAGGCAATTGTACGCAAACCAAAAAATTTACCACGTCCGCATACCATGGTAACTCTTCAATTTTAAACAGCTGCTCATCTGGGAAAGTTGTGTTCACCTCTGTCTGGTTGCGGTCGACTTCTGGATTTTCTAATCTTGATAAATGGTCCGCAACCTGGTTCTCCATCCCCTTGCAATCAATGATTTCCATGTTGAATTGTTGAAGGAGGAAAACCCATCGAATCAACCTCGGTTTCACATCTTTCTTTGTCATTAAATACTTGATTGTCGAGTGGTCAGTGTAAACGATCACTTCGGCTCCTAGCAGGTAAGCTCTGAATTTCTCCAGTGCAAAAATCACCGCAAGCAGTTCTTTTTTTGTGGTAATGTAATTTGTTTGGGTGGAGTTTAAGGTTCTACTTGCATGTGCAATGGGGTGTAGCATTGTTTTCTTCTTTTGCACCAGCACCACCCCCATCGCATAACCACTTGCGTCGTACATCAATTGAAAGAGTTGTGTCCAGTCCGTGCGATCAACACAAGTGCGGTTATTAATGTGTTCTTCAGTATCTTGAATGTGTTTAGGCATTGTTCATCAAAGTCAATCGTTCTTTCTACCTCCATCAACGCACTCAATTGTCGTGCAATCTTTAAAAATTCCTTCACAAAACGTCAATAAAAGCCTGTATGTCCTAAGAAGCTCCTATCAGCCTTCACATTTGCTGGAGGTGGGAACTTTTCAATTGTCTCAATTTTTGCCTTATCCACTTCCAGCCCGTCCTTGGAGTGGCACTTCTCCCAGTTCAACACCAGGTTCGTCTTTTCACATCTCCTCAGTATCTTCTCTAGATTATTGAGACAGACTTTGTATGTTTGCCCGTACACTAAGAAGTCGTCTATGAAAATTTCTACTGAATCATCAAGATACTCAGAAAAGATAGCCATCATACACCTTTGGAATGTGCCCGGCGCATTGCATAAGCTGAACAGCGTGCATCAAAACGCAAATGTTCCATAGGGGCAGGTGAATGTGGTTTTCTCTTATCTTCAGGAGCAATCATGATTTGGTTGTAGCCTGCATATCCATCCAAAAAGCAAAAGTAATCATTTCTTGCTAGGCGGTCTAGCATATGGTCAATGAGAGGCAAGGGGAAATGATCTTTCTTCGTCGCCGCATTCAGTTTGCGGTAGTCCATGCAGATTCGCCAACCAGTGACAGTCCTCATTGGTATTAGTTCATTATTTGCATTTGGGACTACCGTCATCCCTCATTTCTTTGGCACACATTACATAGGGCTGACCCATGTGCTGTCGGCGATTGGATAGATAATCCTTGCATCCAACCATTTGATTATCTCCTTCTTCACGACCTCCTTCATCGCAAGGATTAGTCTACGTTGATGTTCGATCGATCCTTTTTGAGTTTCCTCGAGACGTATCATGTGCATGCAATATGCGGGGTTGATTCCTCTAATGTCTGCTAGCTTCCAGCCTATTGCTTGTATGTACTTTTTTAGGATGCTCAGCAACGCATTCTCCTGATCTTCTTGAAGTGCAGAGGAAATTATCACTGGTAGCGTTTCATTTTGCCCCAAATAAGCATACTTCAGGTGGTTTGGCAAGGTTTTCAGTTCTACTTTTGATGGTTGTTCCAAGGATGATTTTTATGTTTTTCTCTCATCATTCATCGTTAGTTTTCCTTCTTTGGTTGTTGTTTCTACAATCGCATTGCATGTTACTACGGATGCGGTTTCATCCTCTCTTTCATCTTCATCTTCATAATTTTCTTCTTCATACAAACTAGGTTCATTGTCGGAATCTGAGAGGTCTTCTTCTGTCTGTTATTTCATGGCTCTGATAATATCAAACCTGATCTTTTTTTCGTTCATGCTCAGTGTGATCTCTCTCTTGTACACATCAATCTGAGCGCGACCAGTGGATAAAAATGATCGTCCCAGAATGATGGGTACATCCTTGTCTGCTTCATAATCAAGGATGATGAAGTCTGTTGGTAAGATAAATTTGTCAATCGAGACCAAGACATTCTTCACCTTCCCTTCTGGGTGAACAAGAGACCTGTCAGCTAGCTGGAGAGTCGCCGTCATGGATACTAGCTGCCCCACATTCAGCTACTTAAAATTGAAAGGGGCATTAAGTTGATAATGGCCCCGAGATCGCAAAGCGCTTGATCAATGTATAACCCACCGATTGAGCAGGCTATTGTGAAACTCCCAGGGTTGCACATTTTTAGTGGAATAATGGTTTTTGCCCTTTGTGTTAACGTCACCATTACAAACTTACATGTGCTTCTTTTCTTCCTCACCATGTCCTTCAGAAACTTCGCATACTTTGGCATTTGTTCAATCGCTTCAGTGAAAGGGATGTTGATATGTAATTGTTTCAGCATGTCCATGAAGCGATGATATTGCACTTCATCATTTTTCTTCTTCTTAAGTCTTTGGGGGAATTGTGGCAGTTGTATTTTCACGGTTTCATGCTCTATCGTTTTAGAAGTGGACGCAATATCCAGTTCCATCGTCTCTTGTTCTTCTGGTTCTTCTTGAGTCAACAGGGTTTGTGGTTCCATCGCAACTGAAATAGTCCAGCTTGGCTCCTTTTTCTCTCCCGCCACTATCTTTCCACTTCGCAAAGTCACAACTTGACATTGCTCCTTTCCCGTACTCCCTGGGTTGTATGGGAGCTCTGTTGAACTCGGCAATGCCCCTTGCGATCTATTTTTTAGTTCGCCTGCAATCTATCCTATCTGAATTTCAAGATTGCGGATAGACGTCGCTTGATTCTAGAGTACTGTTTCATTCTTCTCAATATATTGCTTCAGTAAGCTCTCTAGAGATGAAGATTGTGGCGCCTGCGAACTACTAGCTTGATTTTGTGGTTGACCGTTTGTTCGCGGAAAAATCCTGGTGGCCCTTCCTTTTGCGCCATTGGTTGAAAATTTTGTTGTCGATTTTTCCATGCGAAGTTGGGGTGGTTTCTCCACCCAGGGTTGTAAGTATTGGAAAAAGGATTATTCTTCACGAAATAAATAAACTGTGGGTTCCTCGGACACTCTTCCATTGGATGGCCTTCTCCACAAGTGGCACAACTTGCGCTCATTTGATCGATTGTGTTTACCTGCCCCCTATGCGTTTCTGGGCTACTAATTGCGATTCCTTGTATCAAATTCATCATCACATTCATTTGGTTTTGTAGAGATGTAATGGTCCTATTGCTTGCGTCACTGTCATTAATTCTTAGTCGTTGATCACTTTCTCTTCAGTCTTCATGATTCTTTGAAATGTGATCAAGTATATTCTTAGCCTCGTCGTAAGTTTTGTCGAGCAGACCTCCGACTACTACCGCATTGGCAGCCGTTTGCGATGCAGGGTTCAAACCGTGGTAAAAAATTTCCATTTGGAGGCAATCGGGTAAGCCATTTTGCGGACAATCTCGCACAATCTTTTAAACCTCGCCCAGGCATCACTGAGCGATTCATCGATATCTTGTTCAAAATTAGTGATCAGCTTCCTTCGTCTTGCGTTCTCTGTCAGAGGGAAGTACTTCTTCATGAACTTTTCAATTATCTATTCCCACGATGTAATCTCCCCTGGCTCGAGAGAATAAGTCCATTTTCGTGCTTGGTAACACAATGAAAATAGGAATAGTGTTAGTCGAACCTCCTCAGAGGAGATGTTTGGGAACACAAATGTATTGCAGATTTTAATAAAACTTCAGAGGTGGGCGTGCGGATCTCGCCACGCCTACCGCCAAACTGTCTGGTAGTTTGAATCATCTGTAGCATCGTCAGCTTCATCTCGAACCTCGATCCGTCTAAGGCTGGCCTTATGATTCCTTGTGAGAAATTGTAAAGGTTGGGCGACGCATAGTCCCAGATGGGCCTATTGCGGTCGTTTGCCAAGAGAATGGGGTTCACCATGATATTATTTGCATTTCTTGCTCTGTCTTTCGGTTGCACCGCCATGTTGGGATTTCTCTCTTGTTGTTGATCTAGGTGATTGTCTCTTCTTCTTCTTCGGAAAGTTCTCTCAATCTCTGGGTCGTAATCGGGCACAATATGTACTGCCGTTAACACAATATGTACTGCCGTAGTCCCCGAGAATGGCACCAAAAACTTGATGCATTCGTCAATATGATGAAATAATGGTGTATATTACGATGGTGATGTATGCGTTGTGCATGCAAGTTTTCCTAGTAAAATCCAAGTATAAATCTCATTAGGTTGCCTGGTAAGCCCAGGGTCGAACACAGGGACTATGGAGACAATATGCGATGGTGATTTTAGATTTCTTTGCGGTGACAACCAAAATAATAAGTTGGTTGGTATGTTTTTTTTTAAATATAAGTCCTATACGGCGAAATTGAGAAAAGAGTTAATAACAGTAGAAGTTATAATGAGTATGCAGGGAACGGGTTGAGAAGGGATTTAACTAACACTTTCTAAGATTGCGTTTAAGTTATGCGATCATGCTACACACATACAACAGCAGGTCATCTCTCAATGAAATTGCTATAGCTCCTAATTTTAGGACGCATGTGATGATGTCTATAGGACTTATGTCTAAGCCTCTATTCTTGTCTATGCGTGAATGACACATACATATACAAGGCGACCGCATACTATCATATCCTATTTATAGGGTGCAAGCGATGCATGTTAGCAAACAGATCTTATCTCTAAGTTTCTATCTCTTGCTTATGCGGTTCTAATTTGACTTTCTCAAGCCTAGATTCTAACCTAGCTCTCTCAAGTCTAGGTTCTTTCTTTAGACTCTCTCTCAAGTAGCTCTAAAGGGTAATGGACGCATACATAAGACAAGATGATCGCATAAAATGAAGATCTTAGGTCATGCTAGCTAAGTGCTTCTCAACTCATTCGGAAGCTTAGTTACTCATGCGTAATGTAAAGAGAGTGAACAGATGTAGAGATGAAAATTCCATTTTATAAATAAACTCAGAATACAAAATGACAATGTAAAGTAGGGATAGTGAGCCTGGTAGCAATGTCTTGCTTCCCAAGGATTTTACACTATGATTTTCTCTCCTTCTGCCTAAAAGAATGTTCTTGCTTTCGCAAAGACCCTCTCTCCATTCTCAACCCTTTCCAGCACTCTCTCGAGCTATCTAGGAATGATCTTCTGGCGTCTTATCTCTTCGCTCGCCTCTGGCTTCTAAGTATAAAAATTACTAACTACGGCTATCTTTTATCTCTATGTATATGGCGAGAAAGAACTCCAGAATTCTGGACTGCTCAACTCCATATAGAGCTTCAAGGTGAAGGGCTTTTCTCTCAAATGATTTCACTAATGGGATGTCAATAAATCTCTGTCTGATGCACCAATTAATTGTCACCGAAAAGTTGATTGTACTTGCTACAGTGTTGTTGTTAACGGTTTATCAACTAATTTCGGATTCGACCGTTATCAGCTTTCTGTCGTGATTTATTAAGCTTTCATCTTGATGCATTGTCTCTATGTGGCCACCTTCTTGAGCAGATCTTCGCAAACGCATACGATCGCATAACTTTGCGGTCGCAATCTTCTAATGCGTTCGGACGCTGAATTCCTTGTATCGCAATTCTTCCTTGTGCCAACACATTTTCCTACACAAAATATGTAAATTAGCTGTTTTAATGTGATGGGCGCATGCGATCGAAATGTTCTCAACTTAATACTCTTGGACATGAATTTTCATATTTTTACCGTCCCAATCCTACATTGTTTTATATCTTTGTGTTGTAATAACGTGCATTTCTGCCCGTTATCACATATCAACACAAGTGATGACCTTATTTTTTATGTTTCTATTTTAAGCACATACACTACGATATAAGTTGCGATGATATGCGATACTACTTCTAGATTATGCGTTATTAATGGAATGCTTGTAGTATGCTATGCATTGTCACAAGTTTCCTTGCGTTAAAATCAAGTATAATTTCACCGTAAGTTTCTCGAAGTGATCTGAGGTCGAACACAGGGATTTTTTTAGGTTAATTGTATTACATTTGTGATATATGTGACCAGGGGTTTTTCAATTAATAAAATATTGGTTTATACAGGTATTTAAAGTTTGCGGTAAAGTAAAATATGCGGTAATAAAATAAAATGCGATAAAAGTAAACCTAAGCTAATATGATACAAGATATAGGTTACATGATACATGATACTGAGTTTGAGAATGACTGTGAAGATTATACAAAGAATCGTGTTATGCGGTGGCAAGGCTTTATATACGAAGCAAAAAGAGAAAAGATAATTAGTACAAACATCGCAAGTTCAATAATTGCGTTAAAGATACAACTACGGTTCAGCTTTCCCTTGGCGTCCACCTCTTGATGATCGGCCGTGTTCCCACGCCTCTGTGGTGAAACAGGGATGAACGTAATGAACGCAAGGTTGCTTCCATCTTTGGAAATACTTCTCGCTTTAGTTAACGCATTCTTCTAACCTTCTCTCGACAGATCAGAATGGCATCTTCACTTTTGCTCTCACAGGTGAAGATGCCATCTAGCATGCTATAGCTAAACATATTTATTTCTTTAGCAAAAATTAATTTACTTATTTCTTATTACTAAGGGATTAAGAAAACATCGTGGAGAAAGCGATTAATTGAGGAACAAAAGTAGACAGAAATATGGAGATGAAAATGAATTATAGCGTCTGATACATGGTGAGAATGATCTAAACTAAGAAGATGAGATACAATTGATGATAGAGATCGAAACAAATACATAAGAGTGGCAACGTCTTGACATAGATCTGGATGGAGAAATCGCTTGCCGGCATATGGAGTGAATGGAAGGATGAGCGTCCCTCTAGGCTTGTTCACCGTAGAGTTTAAATCTAGGTATAGAGCTTCACGGTTGGGGATTTGGAATGATTCGCCCTGAGACTCACCTCTCGGCCTTGCCTCTTTTCTTCCTGGATCTTCTCCGATCAACACTCAAATCAGCCTCTCTCTCAATATAAAAATATCAAAATAGCGCCGTATCAAGTATATTTTTTCAGTGAATTATTTGAGGGTATTTATAGATGAATGCTCTGACTCTCTACCGTGTGGTCCCCACTTTATTGTTATGGAAATTTTGAAAATGATGGAATAAATATTCCTTCTATTATGAAATCAATCCGTCGAAAATGCACAACGGTTAGTTGTACACATGTCAAAATCCTCCGCGATTGCGTTGCTCATTTGCATCTTTTGATCGTGTGCTCGCATGCGGTGTTGTTTTTTATTACCACATGCGGTTGAAGTTGCGTTGATTGCAAAGCTCTTGATCGATTGTCGCATGCGTCGTCATTGCGTTGATCGTCTATTCATTCCTGAATGATTGGCGCAATCGACGTAGATGCGCTGTTCTTTTTATCTTGAGCCATGAACGCATGCGGTGACTTGATTTCCTGCAAAACAGACTTGAAATATTCTTTTCTATCATCGCCATGGTGTCAGTGGGTGTATTGATGACAATTTATAATTCTTGCATTTCTCAGCTAATTTCTCTACAATTGACGCAACTTTCCTTTCGTTTGGCCGCAATATATAAATAAGGCAGTATAAATAACTTATATTTCTACAAGTTATCAGCAAGGACTGCTTGTTTCTTCTTCAATATGGATTTTTCAAGTACATGGAGGTTTTCTTTTCTTTTCTTGATCCTCTGGGATCTTGATCGCCTCAATCCTCTTCTTCCCATTGATCCCCATCGTGATCTCTCATTTATGCACATCAATTTGAGCACGACTAGTAGATAGAAATGGTCGTCCCAAGATGATGGGCACATCTTCGTCCGCCTCATGATCTAGAATGATGAAGTCTGCCAATAGAATGAATTTATCAATTATGACCAAGACATCCTTCAACTCTCCCTTAGGGTGTACTAGGGACCTGTCTGCAAGTTGAAGAGTCTCCGTCATGGACGTCAGTTTTCCCACATTCAATTGTTTGAAAATTGAAAAAGGCATTAAATTTATACTCGCCCCAAGATCGCATAGTGCTTGACCGATGTAGACCTCTCCAATTGAGCAGGGTATCGTGAAGCTTCCTAGGTCGCGCATCTTTGGTGGGATTATAGTGTTAGATCTTTGCGTTACTGCCACCGTAGAGATCTTTCCTTCATCATTCTGTTTCTTTTTCAATCTTTGCGGGAATGGTGGTAGTTGTACCTTCCTTGTTTCGTGTTCTAGAGGCTTGGAGGTGGATGCAACTTCCGATTTTATCGTCTCGGGCTCTTCTGATTCATCTTGTGTCAGCGGGTTCTTGGATTCCATCACATTCGGATTGGTCCTGCTAGGCTCTTTCCTTTCTTCCGTTGTCGTCTTTCCACTTCGCAGGGTGACTGCTTAACCTGTCTCTTATACACATCTAGATGTGTATAAGAGACAGGCTAGGCTCTTTCCTTTCTTCCGTTGTCATCTTTCCATTTAGCAAGGAGACTATCAAGCATTGTTCTTTCCCTGTATTCCCCAGGTTGCGAGGGAGCTCAGTTGAGCTCAACAGCGTCCCTTGCGGTCTATTTTATAGCTCTCCCGCAATTTGTCCTAATTGGATTTCGAGATTGCGAATGGAGGTCGCTTGGTTCTAGAGGACCGTCTCATTATTTTCAATCTATTGTTTTAGTAGGTTCTCCAGAGAGGATGATGGCGATGGTGCTTGTGAGCTTCTGGCTTGATGTTGCGATTGACCGTTCGTTCGCTGGAAAAATTCTGGCGGTCCTTTTTTTTGTGCAATAGGTTGATAACTCTGTTGCTGGTTATTTTTCCAAGAACAATTGGGTAGGTCCTCCACCCGGGGTTGTATGTATTAGAGAAAGGATTGTTCTTTACAAAGTATACTGATTGCAGGTTCCTTGGACATTCTTCAATCGGAAGCGATTCTCCACAAGTAGCACAACTCATGTTTGTCTGTTCAATTGCGTTGACCTGCCCTCTTTGCATTCCAGGGTTGTTGATTGTGATGCCCTATAATAGATTAATCATCGCATTCATTTTATTCTGTAGAGATGCGATGGCCCCATTGTTTGCATTACCTTCTCGAAATTTTATTCGTTGATCGTTTTCCTGCCAATCTTCATGATTCTTTGATATGCGATCAAGAATATTTTTCGCCTCATCATAAGTTTTGTCAAGTAGACCACCAGTTACTGCCGCATTGGAAGCTATCTGTGATGCAGAATTCAATCCGTGATAAAATATCTCCAACTGGAGACAGTCTGGTAATTCGCTGTATGGACAATCTCGCACTAATCTCTTAAACCCCGCTCATGCTTCACTGAGCGATTCTTCTATTTCCTGTTCAAAATTTGTAATTAACTTTCTTCTTCTTGCATTCTTGGTAGGAGGGAAGTATTTCATCATGAACTTCTCTACAACTTGTTCCAACGAATTTATCTCCCCTTGTTCGAGAGAATATGCCCATTTCCTTGCTTGATCGCATAATGAAAATAGGAAAAGCATGAGTCGAACTTCTTCAACGAAAATGTTTGGGAACACAAAAGTGTTACAGATTTCAGTGAAACTCCAGAGATGGGCGTGCGGATCCTCGCCACGCCTTCCACCAAACTGTCAGGCTATCGGGATCATCTGTAACATAACCAGCTTCATCTCAAACCTCGATCCGTCCAAAGCTGGCCTCATGATTCCTAGGAAGAAATCATACAGGTTAGGTGACGCATAGTCCCAGATGGGTCTATTGCGATCGTTCACTAGAAGAATGGAGTTTTCCATGATGTTGTTTGCGTTTGTGGCTCTTTCTTTCAGTTGTTTTGCCATTCTTGGAGTTCTTTCTTGTTATTGTCGGTAGTTGTTCCTCTGTCTTCTTCGGAACGTTCTTTCGATCTCTGGGTCGTAGTTGGGCTCAGGAGCGTGTCCTTCGCTCATGCGACGCCTGCTTCTTCCCTTAACAAAGGAATGGTAGTGCACAGATGTCAAAAGCTACAAAGAAAATCAAAAAGGTTTATTGTTAGCGCAATATGTACTGCCGTAGTCCTCGACAACGACGCAAAAAACTTAATGCGTTGTGACTTGTGATGCAATTATGATGTGAGTTTGCGGTGATGTGTTATGTGTTGCACATGCAAGTTTTCCTAATAAGACCCAAGTATAAGCCTCACTAGGTTTCCTACTTTGATGCTTCGATTAATGGTCACCGAAAGTTGAGTGTACTTGCTACAGTATGGCTTTAACGGCTTGTCAACTAAATTCGGATTCGACCGTCATCATCTTTCTGTCCCATCATGATTTATTATGCTGTCACCTTGATGTGCAGTCTTTATATGGCCACCTTCTTAAGTAACCTCTCAAGATCGCATATGATCGCATGACTTTACGATCGCAATCTTCAATGCGTGTGGATGCCTAATTCCTTGGATCGCAATTTAACTTGTGCCAACGCATTTTTCCTGCACAAAATAAGTAATTTAAAACAATGGTTGTTCTCAAGCATAAACTAAAGATTTTCTTTAAAGAGTCAAACGCCTTTACCCAGGTGCCTTATTCAAATTTCATACCCACCTTCTTAATTTCTATCTCTGATCCCTTCCTAAAATATTTCTAATTTTTAGGGACACAAGTTTAACCTTAAAAAAAACTTTACTCGTTTCCAGGACATCGCATGATTTATTTCATAACTTTCTCCAACCGGGGTGTTTCCCAGTGATTTTTACCCTTGCGCAATTTAGATATTCTTGTGATCTTACACTGATCAAGTGCCTAGCCTTCATTTTGGCTTGCCCCCACGGATGTCATGCGAGCATCCAACTACGAGTAAGGCGCTCTTTCTCAGTCTAAACTCATACCTATTTAGCAGCGAAGTTGCGATCACTTGATTTATGCGTTGATCACGATTTCTACCTTCGTTTTGGCTTGCCCCCACGGGTGTCATGCGGACATCCAACTACGAGTAGGATCTGATCTCAATGTTATGATTTTTTTTTTCAAATCTATAAAAGTAGCAAGGTTGAAAATAAATACTAGCACCCCCAAATTTATACACAGCAATGTCTTCATTGCTGATAGACGAAATAACTCATGCAATGCTCGTAGGAAATTTTCGTAAAAATGGTTTTGAAAGAAAGCTGGTGGACCGCTAACTTTTAGAAAGGTTTCATGAATTGACTGTCCTGAAATTATGTTGACTCTAGTACATGCGATAGGAAATAAAGGCATGAATTTCATCATTGAAATCATAATTGGTACAAGGAAGAATGCGTGACTAAATAAAGTAATCAAAATTTAATGATTGTGTCAAACTAAAGAGGATGCGATAATAAAATTAGCAATATTAAAATGAGATGCGAGTGCAAAATTTGGAATAAAAGAGTCAAAGAAAGATACAACCCCCAAATTTGCTCCGTTGCCCGCATCATCCGTCATAGCATCCTTCTTTGCGGTGGGTTGATTCCTCGATTGCGATGTGCTGATCAAACTGGTCGCGTGTTTGATGTTATCGCGTAGCTCTACCGCAATCATTTACTACGTTCATTGCTAAATATTAGGAGGGTAAAAAGTATGAAAGACAGAGTTGATAATCTTAAAGAGTAGTAGCTGTACAAAAAGGTAAAGTAAGTTCATGAAAGAAAGATATCAAAAGGATACTCAAAATAAAAAAATTGTGTCCCTGATGAGTTTGTGTCGCATATCAACGCAGGGACTGCTTGTTTCTTCTTCAATCTGGATTTTTCAAGTCCACGGAAGACTCCTTGCAGTAGCTTTACCCCAATTTTTTTCAAGGACGTCTTCTACTCTATCTTTACTTTGCTTTCCTAGTTAACTTTAGTTTATTCATTTGATTATTGTCATTTTGGATTTGCGGCTGCTTTCTTGGATGTGGTGTGCGTTCGCTCCTTGTGGGTGCGGTAATAATTCCTCTCGGTGCGTGGTTTCAACGGAAGAGTCCTCTCCATCATTCAACACATGGCTATGTCCTCCACATGAATTCTAAAGTATTAACGCAATTGTTATTTTGCTCGTAGATTCTTTGCTTGTTATCTTTTATTCATTATCCTTCTGAAATTCTCTTTTGTCCACTTGCCTACCTTTGCATTGAAAGATTAGCACCCATGATAATACTTATCATTATCATTCATTCCATCCACTTACTAAACGTTGCAAGGCTCACCTCACTTTAACAGCTTCTTCAAGGTTTGACAGTCTTAAGTTTTATTATGTGTAAACCTCTGCTCAAACATCTTCTACCGCATTCCTGAATGAGTTTGTTTTTAGATTTTAGGCAAAGATCCCTGCTACTCTCTAAGTTTTGGTGAGGCAGTGGTCCGAGAAAATGCGTCCAATCTAAGAATTGCGATGTTTATTTCACTTCAAAAAAAATTAAAAAAAAAAAGAAAAAAAAAGAAAAACTCCACTGTCAACACAAAGGGGAGACCCAAGCTGATAAGAGTTAAAGTTGTGAAAGGCACTTACCCGTAGTTGGATACATCGCATGACACCCATGCAAGTAAGCCAAAATGAAAGTAGGTGACTAGAATCAACGCATAATAACAACTCCTCTGTCTAGTGCAACCCAAATAAGCTAAGGCAAGAGTTGAGTTGAATATAGCACGCAACCGAAGTTGGATGTCTGCATGACACCCATAAGGGCAAGCCAAAACGAAGAGCGTAACTAGGTTCAATGTCTCAATCTAATAATGTATTACAAAGCTTTGAATTGTTTTAAATGAATGCATTGTAAAAAGTTAAACACAAAGTTGCTAGAAATGGATAAAAAGGTTTTTAAGCAGAGGCTTACCAGATTTAAACTTAGAAAATATTTCTTTGAAGAAGTAGCCAAAGTCGAGGAGAGTATTGCTGCCAAGGTTAGAGGTACGAGTGAATTATATTTTGAAAAGTTGGTCATCGCAAAGGAAAAACCAGAGGGTGAATTTTGAATTTCCTAAGTATAAGACATGCTTGAGGACAAGCATGATTCTAAGTTTTATGATGTGATAGCTGGTAGAAATGCAAGCTATTGTAGCCTTTTACTTAGAATTATGAGGGTTAACAAGCAAAATATGTGTTGTTAATACTAAGAATTTATGTGAAAAATGAGCTTGCGTCGATCAACACTAAAAATCCTTACTAACCCTATATCATGCATTATACGATGTCAAAATGTCTATTTTTTGTAGCTATCGCAGGAATCAATCGCATGCGCCGATGCCATACCATTGAAAAGTTGATCGCATGTGTTGACCTTCATGAAGAACAGTTCATAGTATAGAATGCCGCAGCTACAGATTAATAGCCATGATAAGAGGGCGATCACAAGCAGGTGGAATACGTTGATACTTCAAGAAGAAACAAGCATGAACTCATACCTTGGGAGTATCAACAAGATAAGATGATGTTGATATTGCCCATACTGCGACAAAGGTAGCAGTGAGGCAGAACGCAATCATGAACGTTGTCGGCATTTAAGCTCAATAAATAGCACCTTGGACCTTCACTTCAAAGCATCCAAGCTTCTTACTTAAGGCAGATGCTTGCGATCACAGATAAGAGCATGAGCGAGATTTTCTTTGAGGATTCTTCACCTCCACAACCCATTCCAAGTGACAATCAGAGTTTTCACTAGAGATAGAGCTCGAGAGAGACTTCTCCATCGTCCATCCATGGCACCACCAGCAGCCTTGACGCATTTCGGATGAAAAGCAAGAGATTGTTTTCATCTAGCCTTCCATTTCTCCTTTTATCTCTGTATTGTATTACATTTTGGCTTAAGACATTAATACATTTTGTAATCAATGAATATCTTAATTCCTTCAACACCATCTTCTTCATCTTTGTCATCGTTTACCTTCATTGTTTAGTTATCAAAGGCGGTCGCATACTCAATCGTGTAGCCTATGTATAGGACGCATGTAGCAACCCACCATGTGCGTTGTACGAGTATAGTGAGTTAATCCTCTTCGCTTGGTGTGAGGCTGTAGCAACGCTTGTCTATGAGCTGTTGCAATGCTTGTCTATGAGCTGATTAGCCGCAACTAATATCCTAAGAGGGTGATTAGTGGAACACACTAAAGCAAAGTATGCATTGTTCCTAGAGATAGGCACGATCTTATGCTCGACGCAACCATGCATTATAGAGATATAAGCATGCGGCTAGCCACCGAGAGGTGCGCGATGCGTTAGTGTGGCGAGCTGGGATTACTCAGGCGACCTAACATAATGAACATTAGTATATGTTAATGACTTGCATCTCTATCAATTCTCATAGTTAAACTTTCATTACTCAATCTGTTTAGTTAGGAGTAGGAGTAGCACATAATCTTTTACTTTTATCTTTTTACTTTTATTCATTGCCTCAAATGCATTAATTCACAAACATTGAGTTAAAAGTCCTTGTGTTCAACCTCCGATCACCCTGAGAAACTTGCGTTCTCGTTATACTTGGTGAGAAAGCGAGATAACTTGTGGAGGGAATGCATGGTCATCACATACATTCTTAAACGCATATTGCATATTTTCTAGTCCAACGCATGACCATCGACGCATGGAGATCAACGCATAACATAAGTTGCATATTTATTTTCCTCTCCTATTCCAATGCATCAACCATCCATCAACTGTCAAACATTCCACTAAAGACCAACAACTAAACTCTTCTTACCACAGATATATTTCTGTGTCCATCAGATATAACCAATCATGAGTACAATGACCCTTCACAGATGCTCGTAAGTACACCATGCCCAACAAGGTTCTGTTTCTCTTTTCTGATACACCATTTTGCTGAAGTGTACCTGGGGCTGAGAGTTAGGACGCAATCCCATGTACTATCATATAGTTCTAGAATTGGAGGTTCATATATTCTCCACCACAATCAGATCATAGTGTTTTTATCTTCTTACCTAACAAGTTTTCAACTTCAGGCTTATACTCCTTGAACTTGTCAAGGGCTTCAGACTTACATTTCATTAGGTAGAGATACCCGTATCTTGAATAATCATCTATGAAAAAGATGAAATATTCATGCCCACCTCGAGCCTTAACACTCATCGGACCATAGAGGTCTGAATATATAAGCTTAAAGGTTTCCTTGGCTCTATAACCTTTTCCAATAAAAGGTCATTTGGTCATCTTGCCTTCGAGGCATGATTCACACACCAAGAAGGAGTTTTCTTCTAAACTCTTTAGAAGTCCACTTTTCACCTACTGCTCAATCCTATTGAGGTTAATGTGACCTAACCTTATATGCCAAAGATGGGCACTTTCCTTAGGAGAAACCTTTGGTCTTTTAGCTGTTGTTGCCATATTAAACATTTCAGTGTTAAACAAGGCTTTTAAAGTTACTTTCCATCGAACC
Organism: Benincasa hispida; assembly: GCF_009727055.1. NCBI lineage: Eukaryota > Viridiplantae > Streptophyta > Magnoliopsida > Cucurbitales > Cucurbitaceae > Benincasa > Benincasa hispida. The sequence continues at coordinate 24,641,739 of NC_052356.1, forward strand.
AAAACCAAACTCCATTCCATTCTTGAAAATAAACACTTTATTCTCAGAAAAGGAGACGATATGACCTTGTTCAATGAGACAAGAAATCGAGATTAAGTTCCTCTTAATATGAGGAACTACGAAAACATTATCCAGTAACAGATAACGTTTCTTGTCCAAAAATAACTTCAACTTGTTTACAGCAACAACTGAAACAACCTCACCAGTACTAACTCGAAGAGTCATCTCTCCCTGTGGCAACGTTTGCCAAGAACTGAATCCTTGGTAAGAGAAACTGACGTGATTAGTAGTACTCGAATCTAGGATCCAGGCAAAATCATCATTCTCTATCAAACACGTCTCCAAGACCAATAAATCCGATTTACTTTCTTTAGACATCCTCCTCTTTTGGAGAGTAGAGGATCAATATCAGAACCTAAATAAGCTCCAAGTTCCATATCAGAGAACACTTTTCTTCTATGAACCTCAACAGAGTCAGCAACATTTGTTTCCTCTTCCTAGAGTTTAACTTGAAAACTGACACTATTGGTAATGTCATCCATCCCTCCGTGCTCAAAAAATAAGAACTAACGTTCAAACAAATCTTGCAACGAGTCCATGATCTCGCATGTAATGACACTCAACCCTTTTGGCCAAAACATCAGGTATGCTAGCCAAAATTGAAGTCGGGCCAATGAATTAGCCTTGATCTAAGACTCATATGCATTATGAACACTCCACGGTGCATCACGGGTCAGAACTTTAGGACATTCCTCAACCATGACAAATTCGAGGTCGTTTACCACAAAATACGTTTTACGAGACTCTTTCCACTGTATGTAGCCTGTCAAATTAAAGGCATTACACGAAAATATAAACGAGTTGCTAAAAAAAAAAACACATTGACCTACGTTAGGTTTTAAGTAAATACCTGTTGAAAAACATTCAACATCCAATAAGGTTTAGCAAAACTAACATGAACCCCATGTGACATTTAGTTTCACAATGACGCTTCAAAGGTTTAGGACAAAAGTCGTCGAAGGGAGGTCAATTATCCCTCCCTTGATAAGAAATTCTCAACCAATCATTAATAACAAAACAAGTCTTGCTCCTATAACGACTAACCATCATTGATTTGGTCAAGAGATCATTAACTTACTTAACAATCTCCCGTAAGTGTGACCCGCTATTTTAGGCTCTAGAGATCCACCCCAAGCAGCCAATCCGAAGGGAAAAATCCGATTGGGGCAAAATCTAAAGCGACCTTATTCATTTCTGGAGTGCATCTTGATCTTGATCAACTGCACCAAACCCATTCGAAAGGGGACGCTCCAAAGGCGCCACGAAGGAGTACAGAATGATCTCAGGGTGTGAACCAATGTTAGAGACCGTAGAACAAGTTGACACACACCTTTCACCCACTTACTATAAACACTCTCTCCGTCACCTTGATATTAACTCATGCAAACACCATCCGAAGGGGGATGCTTCTAGGGCACCACGAGGCCAAGCATGAATCTCACGAAATGAACATTTAGGGAGAAACGTGAGTGGAATCATTGACATATTAGATATATTTCTTCCTCCCACTGAGCATTTTATAACCTAGGGTTTAGATGACTTAGAAAAAACACGGCTAAGAATTTTAACTAAGTGACTTTTTAGGTTTGCCCAAGAGTAACTTTTACCTTGGATAGTTAAACAACTTTTGATCATCGTCCATTAAACTCTTTGACAAAGTCTTTGACCAACTATCACATGCTTGCATAAAATCTAACTCACCTTTCAAGGTAGGTTCCCAGATAAGGGTGTTCCGTTTTCGTCAGCTTAAGTACCCCAGCCTAGATAGAACTTGCCATAGACAAAAGGTCCCTTATAGATAGATTCAATACAATTTTAATCTTTTATGCCAATCAATTTAATCCTATTAAACCGATTTAAAAAAAAATAAACTTAGGTTACTAATCCCATTAGAACCTTTGAACTTAGGTCTATCTCAATCCAATTTTAAAACCCTTTTAAAACATAAGTCCACCCTAAGTCCGCATGCAACTCTTTCTTATCGATTTTAGTTCTAATTTCTATTATAACACTTACAACAGAAACAACTAAAACCAACCACAACACATAGCAAACACTTACGAGGCATTCATAACTTTTACAAACAGCCTAAGTGTCATGCTCCATGCATCATTCATTCATTGCTACCGTTTTATATAACTCTTATACAAACAAGCAACGAACCAAGCAAAAACATGCTTCCATTCACCCTTATACTATAACGCTTATAATATAAAGATGATGCATGAATATGCTTACTGCATGCATAAATATAACTCTTATATTTTCATGATGCATGTCCATGTTTTCATGTAATTTCTTCATACCATATTACAACACTTATAATACATGATGCATTTCACAACCTAAGGTAGGTTTTAAATCTATATGTCAAACACTTTACCATATAAACCACATACATCTCATGTATAATAAACAAAATGTTGATGAACCGGGAAGAATTGCCTCAAAACCCAAAAACCAAAAGCTAACTATTACAAAATAAAGAGTCTCTGGTTCAAACAAGTGAATCAGATCTTGAACCGTCTAATCGAAGTCTGCGTGTCTATGTTGATCGTGGACCAAACAACCCCGTAATTGTCTACGTGAAAGAGTAAACACTTTACTCAATCGTTTACCTACGCTTCCAGAGCTAAACGATCATTTAGCAATGATCGTGTACCTTTTATTATGCGATGAAGCATGAGGTACGCGATCGTGCAGCATGCTCCGCAATGCAAGCCTTATATGATCGTCTAAACGACTACGATGTGATGAAGCACAATCGTCTAAATGATCGCTGAGCGAGCGCCTTCGTATCGTATACCACATGTTCGTGTAGTCAGTAACTATACGATGAACATGCTAACTACACAATCGTTTAACGCGCGCCTTTTTCTAAACGATAAGCATCATAAGCTCCCACTAAGATCGTGTACCTCCAGCATCTACATGATCAAGCAACCAACGTTATGTGATAGAGTAAACGGTTTGCCCCATTGTTTAGCAATAGCTAAACGATCGTTTAGTTAATACTACACGATCATATAGAAAAATCTACACAGTCATTTAGCCAAATACCATGACTGTACAAGAAATTCAAAACAAAAGTGAAATTTGGAATATCAGAACAACCTGGCTCTGATACCAATTGAAGGAATTCGGACATGAGGATTTTCATGAGTAGCGAAATGATCATTCAAAATTTCATTCATATACGAACATTAACAATTACAATCAAGAAACAGAAACAAACAGGCTATGCACAAAACAAAATTACAGCATGCTTTACTAAACGATCAAGGGCAAGAAACACATACCTTTGAAGACTCATCTTCAACACCCTTGATCACAAACACTCGAACAATCAGCAAGGCTGCAAACCTAAATGCTCGAACACTATGACCGCTACACTGCACGATCACAATGACCACGAACTCAGCGATCTCCAAGATCAAGAACAAATAGCAACTACCACACGAACACTGCAAACTCAACGAACGGCCTCCAATAAACCTTGACAATGTCGAGTTGAGTATGACATCACCATAATGGCTACCTTGGTATTCTCGGTGTGGGAACCAAAAGTGTGGGCTCTGTGTGGACTTGGTTAGAGGAAGAGACTAGAGGAATAATCGTGTAAACGATTGAGCAAGTGGGAGATGACAGAGGTCTATTGTATAGACGATGCCCAATCGTTTAACAGAAGTTATGCGATCGTTTAGCTAATCGGCCAGTTGAGTGACTATCGTATCGAAACACTCCACGATCGTCTAGTCTTTCTTCAACTGTTGTTTAGTAAATCTCATTTACTTGACAGCCACCGTGAGCAATTTGTCGCGAATAGCAACTTTCTCTAATCTTTTAATTTCTAAATTTAGGGGAAAAAAATTTATCTCACGGTTATCATGAAACCACCAATAACCTCCCACTCAATTGGTTATTAGAGAAAAAGAGTTAATTATCTAATAATTAATATAATTATAAATACACATGATAACTAACTTACCCTACTATATTTATAACCTATAGTTTCAATATTTCATCTCATGAAACATATAAACCATGACTCTTTTTCTATTTCATGGTACTTAATGTAAATCTCATTTACATTAATCCTTCACTTAATGTATCTCATACATCACACCGATCATATCATATATGATCGAATTACCTCTTGTCAATTTGAACATTTCAAATCAACACCAAGAACTGATCCTCAACTTGAATTCATTGAGCTACCAAGGGGACCTTATGGACCTGTAGCTCGAAGCTCCAACAGTACATGAATATCTGACTAAACTCTTTAGTCATGGGATCCACCATCCGTTAACTACCAGGCACTCCACTAAAGACCGAGAGTTGAACTCTCCTTACTGCAGATATATTATGTGTCCATATCAACCAATCAACAGTGTCATAACCTTTCACAGATCGCTCGTAGGTACAGCTGGGCCAATAATCGTTATACCCCTGTAGTTACATCTAACTCCTTAAGTACCACTGATCCCTCTAATGAACATAAGTCATAGTTCTACTATGACTGAGTTCTCTCTTCCAAAGAAAAGTTGTGGCCATTATGTTCAAGCCCCAGAATCAGCTCTTAAGGAACAATCTATCTACGTATCCCTACTTCGAGGAAGGAGTGAATTTCATCTTGTGTAACTGAGTTCCCAACTCTCAAATCAGACAAGTGCCCAAAAAGGTAGGAATTTTGAGTTGGCAATCTAGCCGCTCTCACCCATACTACTAATCAAAGGACCGCCCTCAAAGGCAGGAGTTCCCAAAACACTCAGGATTAAGGTCATGTCACCTATGGTCGTTTAGGTGAGACGTAAGTCTCCAGTATGAACGACGTTATATACAAAGATGAATCTGTTAGGGTTAATGCTGTCTCTTATACACATCTAGATGTGTATAAGAGACCTTATCTTGGTAACACTACGAATGTGGCCCGCTTTGTGGAATAGTTACAAGTGTTGTAACTTGTCACAGATGGTCTGATTCTGATCATTCGTGTAGAGGACATGCGAGTGGGGGCATCTTATACAAAGAGTTTGTATAAGATCTGACCACGAAGTGTTAATGTCTCGTTATATAACGTCGTTCATGAAAAAAACTTCACTTCACTAGGATGATCATAGGTAACATGACCTCAATCCTGAGTGAGTTGGGAACTCCTGCCATTGAGGGCGGTCCTTTTATTTGCATGGGTGCGAATGGCCAGTCTATTGACTCAAACCTACCACTTTAGGGATTTGTCTGATTTGAGAGCTGGGAACTCAGCTACACGAGATGGAATTCACTCCTTCCCCAAAGCAGGGGTAAGTAGATAGATTGCTTCCTTCAGGGCTGATTCTAGGGCTTAAATGATGTGGCGCCACACCCCTTCTCTTGGCCCAAGAGGTGTTCACACATAGTTGGACTATGTTGTATTGTTCATTAGAGGGATCAGTGGTACTTAAGGAGTGAGATGTAACTACAGGGGCAAAACGATAAATTGGCCCAACTGTACTTACAAGAATCTGTGAACAGCTATCATACTCATGATTGGTTATATCCAATGGACACCGAAATATATCTATGGTAAGAAGAGTTCAACTGTCGATCTTTAGTGGAATGCCTGGCAGTTAATGGATGGTGGATCTCGTGGCTAAAGAGTTTAGTTAGCTATTCATGTATGATGCTTATATTTATGAAGTGGAAATATAGATGCTATGTGTTGATGGAATTGCATTGTGCACTCAAGTTTCCCCAGCGGAATCCAAGTGTAAATTCCTCTGAGTTTCCTGGTAAGTCTAGGGTCGAACACAGGGACTTGTGAAAACAGTATGCGTTGGTAATTTTTATGACAACTTTACGGTAATCAAGTAAATAAATAAGTGTTGGGTTTGTTGTTTGCTTTGATGAAAAAGAAATAAATAAAGGCGGCGGATTTGAGAAAATATAATTGCGTTGATAGATGCAATGAGTATGCGATGAACGGGTTGAGAAGATCTTTAGCTAGTGTTACTTGGGAATGCATCAGACTATGCGATCATGTTACTACCATACACAAAAAGTCAATTTCCAATGTAAATGTGATGCTCCTAAATCTAGGATGCATGTGTTGAATGCAAAATGTCCATAGAGCTCATCCCTAAGTCTCTACTCTTGTCTTATGCGATGATGCAAAATGCATGAAAGCAAGGTGACCGCATACAATCATATCCTATCTCTAGGATGATGCATTGATAACAAATAATGATCATTCTTAAACGCCTATCTCTTATTTATAGGTTCTAATCTGGCTCTTCCGAGTCTAGATTCTAACCTGACCTTCCCAAGTCTAGATCTTGTCCTTAGACTACCCTTCTGAGTATCTCTAATGGACGAATGAAGCATACATAAACAAGATAATCGCAAAGAATTAAGATTCCCTAGTTGTGCTAGCTAAATGCTTCTCAACCCATTCAACTGATTTAACTAGTCATGCGTGAATAATAGAGAGTGAACAGATATAGAGAAAGAAATTCCATTCTCATAAATGAGTCGAGTACAAAATATCAATGGAATTTAAAGGTAAAGAGTCTGGTAGCAATTCCTTGCTAACCGAGGCTTTTTACACTCAAATCTCTATTCTAATCTAAAGATGTTCTCGCTTCCACAGGCGTCAGCCCTCTCTCTATCCTTGGAGATTCTAGTGCTCTCCTAAGCTTACCCGAATGATCTATCGGCACAACTTTCTCCCTTGCGTCTGCCTTAAAATGAAAGAAAACTAAGAACAAAAACGTGCAAACTGATCAACTGGTTCACCCCTTCTCTGAAGAATTCCCTTGGTATTTATAGAGCATCCATAGTGAAAGGCGGCTTCTCTCTCCTAGTTGTACAGATGGGACAGCTTTAATTCCTGACTGATGCACCGCATAATTGTCACCGATAAAGCTGAATGTACTTTATGACCGTTATCGACTGTCAACTTAATTTGGATTCGACTGTCATCAGCTTTCTATCCCATCACTCTTAATTATCCTTTCCCCCGAATGCGTCCACCATGTTGCACTAACCAAGTTACGGCGATCCTTCTTGGGCGAATGTTTGCGAGCACGATCAACGCAAAGTCTTACGGTGAAGTTGCACTCGACCAATGAATTCTTATGATCGCAATCTTTGCATTGGATTAACGCATATTCTGCACAAAAATACAAAATCAATTGTTCTAATGCGTTGGATGCATGCGATCGCAATATTAAGAAACTGATGCTTAATGGACGCAAAGTAACATATTTCATCAATGCAATCCAACATTGTTTAAGAACTTAGCACTACGATAACGTGCATTTCTGCTCGTTATCACAACCCCCAAATTTAAACAATGCTTGTCCTCAAGCATAAGCTAAAGATTCCTTTAGCAAGTCAACCGCACAGTTCTTTTCCTAGACTTCTCAAGGATACTTCATTCAAATCCTATATACCAGAATTTCCTTAAGTCTTATTCAAGTCTCTTCTTAAAATATTTCTAAGACCTAGGAACTGCAAGTTTAACTTCCAAAAGGACTTTACTAAATTTTGGAACATCGTATGATTTATTTCAAAAAAATAAAATTTTTCTACCGGGGTGTCAAATGATTTTATCCTTGCACAAAAAATTTTCCTCATTGATATTTTTTTTTTCTGACCTTATGCTGATCCGAGTGCCTTGCCTTCGTTTTGGCTTGCCCCCACGTGTGTCATGCGGACATCCAACTACGAGTAATGGACTCTTTCTCAGACTAAACTCATACCTATTTGGCAGTGGAGTTGCGATCATTTATTTATGTGTTGACCCTGGTAACTTACTTTCGTTTTGGCTTGCCCCCACGTGTGTCATGCGGACATCCAACTACGGATAAGTGCCTTTCACAACTTAACTCTTATCAACATGGGTTTCCCATTGCATTGACAGTGGAGTTGTTATTCTCGATTTTTTGTTTAGAGAAAATAGCAAGGTCGTAAATAATAACTCACCCCCAAATTTAAAATGCGGCAATGTCCTCATTGCCAAAAGATGAAAATAAGTCATGTGATGTTCTAGAATGCGTTGTAAAGAGAGTTTGAAAGAAAGCTAGCAAATTCCTAACTTCTAGAAATATTTTATGAGGTGACTATCTTAAGACTAAGTTGATTCTAGTGTATACGAAAGAAATAGAAGCATATTTTTCATCATTGAAATCATACTTGGCAAAGAACAGAATGCGGTAAACTACTAAATTTATCTATGTCAAATGATTACGGTAATTAAAGAGGATGCGGTGATAAAACTTTGAAAACTAAAATGCAATGTGATAGCACAAAATTTGAAATAAAGATAAGGAAGAATACACCCTCAAATTTTGCGTTTTCGCCCGCATTATATTGATGCATCCATCTTTGCGGCGATATCTCTTCTTTGGGTTGCGGTGATGGAGTAAGATAAGTATTTTTTTCGTGTAACATCTCCGCAATCCAGCGCCTCGATCATTGCAAGAAAAACAAAGAGAGGGTCAAATTATTTTAACCAAAATAAAACTCATTATCGCATTTTTTTTTTAGAAATAAAAATAAAGATGGTGATAGTAACATACAGATAGATCAGAATTGAAAAGATATAGTAAAAATTCCGCATAATGGAGAAAAGTTGAAGAATCGATGTTTCCCAAAACTTGAGTCCCTGATAGATTGCGATCATTTGATAACGCAGGGACCACTTATTTCCGGTTCGTTTGTTCACGTCCATGGTGGCTTTTCTCTCTTTTCTTTGTCCTCTTGGATCTTTACTGCCTTAATCCTGAGTTTTTCCCCATGAATGCTCATTACAATTTCCCCTTTTCGCACATCAATTTGAGCACGACCAGTTGAAAGGAATGGTCGTCCCAATATGATGGGCGTATCTTCGTCCGCTTTATAATCCAAAATGAGGAAGTCTGCCAGCAGGATGAATTTATCGATTGAAATTGCGGCATTTTTCAACTCCCCTTCAGGTTGTATTCGAGATCTATTCGCGAGCAGGAAAGTTTCCTTTGTGGGCATAAGTGTGTCGATCTTCAATTGTTTGAAGATTGATAGCGGCATTATGTTTACACTTGCCCCAAGATTGGATAGTGCTTGGCCACTGAAGGTCCCTCTGATAGAGCATGGGATCGTGAAGATTCCTGGGTCGCCCATTTTAGGTGGGATCATAGCATTTTGCACTACAGCCACTATTGCGATATTTTCTTCCTCATTTTGTTCCTCTTTCAATCTTTGCGAAGTTACTGGTGGGTAAACTTCTTTTGTCTCAAGATCTAGAGGCTTAAGGGTGGATACAACTTCAGGGTCTATTTTCTCAGGCTTCTCCAAACTATAGGTCAACAGGCCTTTGGTTATCACCGCATTCAAGTTGGTCACAATGCGCTTCTCCTCTACTTCCGTAGTCATGTTGTCTGTTAGCAAGGAGACTGCTAAGCATTGTTCCTTCTCGTTCCCCCACCATTGCGAGGGAGCTCAGTTGAGCTCAGCAATGCTCCTTGCGGTCTATTTTTCAGCTAGCCCGCAATTTGTCCCATTTGAATTTCGAGATTTGTAATGGATGTAGCTTGATTCTGAAGCACAGATTCGTTTTTCTCAATATACTGCTTTAGCAAGCTCTCTAAGGACGAAGATTGCGATGGTTGTGAGCTGCTAGCTTGACTTTGTGCTAAACCGTTGTTTTGCGGGAAAAACCGGGTGGCCCTCTTTTTGTTGCCACAGGTTGAAAGCTTTGTTGTTGATTTTTCCACGTAAATTTGGGTGGTTTTGCCACCCGGGGTTATATGTATTAGAATAGGGATTATCTCTTATGAAGCATACCGACTGCAGGTTTGTTGGGCATT
>NC_052356.1:24652430-24661898 GCF_009727055.1 Benincasa hispida
GAACACAAAAGTGGTTGCCAGATTTCTTTGAAGCTTCTGGAGGTGGGTTGTGCGGGTCTTCGCCACGCCTTCCTCCAAACTACCCAGTAGCCTAGATCATCTGTAACATTACCGACTTCATTTCAAACCTCGATCCATCTAACGTCGGCCTCATGATTCTTGGAGAGTCCCGGATGGGTCTATTGCGGTCATTCACCAGAAGGATGGGGTTGGCCATTATATTATTCGCGTTAGTGGCTCTTACGTCTGGTTGCTCCGCCATTCTTGGCGTTCCTTCTTGTTGTTGGTGGAGGTCTCTTAATCTTCGTCTAAAAGTCCTCTCAATCTTCGGGTTGTAATTCGCCAGAGATTAAGAGTTCTACAAAGAAATCAAAAAAAATTATCGTTAATAAACTATTTTTCCGAAGTCCCCGGCAATGGCACTAAAAACTTGATGCTTGTATTTATGAAGTGGAAATATGGATGCTATGCGTTGATGGAATTGCATTGTGCACTCAAGTTTCCCCAGTGAAATCCAAGTGTAAATTCCTCTAAGTTTCCTGGTAAGTCCAGAGTCGAACACAGGGACTTGTGAAAATAGTATGCATTGGTAATTTTTATGACAACTTTGCAGTAACCAAGTAAATAAATAAGTGTTGGGTTTGTTGTTTGCGTTGATGAAAAAGAAATAAATAAAGGCGGTGGATTTAAGAAAAGACAGTTGCGTTGATAGATGCAATGAGTATGCGATGAATGGGTTGAGAAGATCTTTAGCTAGTGTTACTTGGGAATGCGTCAGACTATGCGATCATGTTACTACCATGCACAACAAGTCATTTTCCAATGTAAATGTGATGCTCCAAAATCTAGGACGCATGTGTTGAATGCAAAATGTCCATAGAGCTCATCCCTAAGTCTCTACTCTTGTCCTATGCGATGATGCAAAATGCATGAAAGCAAGGTGACCGTATACAATCATATCCTATCTCTAGGATGCATGTGATGCGTTGATAATAAATAGTGCTCCTTCCTAAGCACCCGATGCGTTGATAACAAATAGTGCTCCTTCCTAAGCACCTATCTCTTCTTTATGTGTTCTAATCTGGCTCTTCCGAGTCTAGATTCTAACCTGACCTTCCCAAGTCTAGATCCTGTTCTTAGACTACCCTCTCGAGTATCTCTAATGGACGAATGAAGCATACATAAACAAGATAGTCGCAAAGAATGAAGATTCCCTAGTTGTGCTAGCTAAATGCTTCTCAACCCATTCAATTGATTTAGCTACTCATGCGTGAATAACAGAGAGTGAACAGATATAGAGAAAGAAATTTCATTTTTATAAATGAGTTGAGTACAAAATGTCAATGGAAGTTAAAGGTAAAGAGTCTGGTAGCAATTCTTTGTTGACCGAGGCTTTTTACACTGAAATCTCTATTCTGATCTAAAGATGTTCCCGCTTTCGCAGGCGTTGGCCCTCTCTCTATCCTTGGAGCTTCCAGCGCTCACCTAAGCTTACCGGAACGATCTACTGACACAACTTTCTCCCTGGCGTCCGCCTTAAAATGAAAGAAAACTAAGAACAAAGTCATGCGGACTGATCAACTAGTTCACCCCTTCTTTGAAGAATGCCCTTGGTATTTATAGAGCATCCATGGTGAAAGGCGGCTTCTCTCTCTTGGTTGTACAGATGAGACAGCTTTAATTCCTGACTGATTGATGGCGGGAAATTGGAAGTCAATTTTACTCGACAACCAAAATTCCTTGGACGCGTTATGCGATGCATGTTCCTAAGATATGCATTGACAGTCATGCGTCGATGGTCATGCGTTGGACTGATATTGCATTAATGAATGTTTGCAATGATCATGCGTCCTGCCACAAGTTTTCTTACGCTGGAATCAAGTATAATTCCAATGCAAGTTTCTCAGGTAATCCGAGGTCGAACACAGGGACTTGTAGCTATATGTATGCGGTAATGTGCATGAGGCGGTTTGAATAAAAGAATGGAAGGGATGTTGCTAAGTTAATCCTACTCTTACTCCTATCTAACAGACAACGCAATGAGAATATGCATGAAAGGTAGAGATGCAACAAACCTTGACATGAAATAAATGTGTGGGAAAATAGATAAAATGTGGAGATGATTTCATTGCAACCTTCAAGAGTGACCGCAAGGGCAACCTTAATTAACACAGGCCAATACGATCATGCTACACACACTGAAAGCCTAAATCTAGGACATATGTGGTGTGTATGCATAAATGTCGAGATGACCGCATACCGCCACCATATCCTACTTCTTGGACGCATGCAAATCCATTCTGTAGGGTGCATACGCAGTGTGAAGCAAACAAAGCTTATCTCTAAGTTCTCCCTTCTTGCCTATGCATTCCAATCCGCTATCCCGAGTCTTAGATTTGTGCTTTAGACTACTCTCTCAAGTATGCCTAAATGATGAATGTTGCACTCATAGGACAAGGTACCCATATGAACTTTGCTGACCTAAGATTGTTACTATTCCTAGTGAACAACGCATACCTTGCTTAATGCGTCCAATCACTTACCCTCCCGAGCAGTTGATTGTTGTTTCCTTTACTCATAGACAAGTAATGCATTAGCCTATAGACAGGCATTGCAGTAGCTTCATACTACAAAAATAAGGTTACTCACACACTCGTGCAACGCACACCTCTCGGTGGGTTGTTACATGCTTCATATTCCTAATCCACATGACTAAGTATGCAATACCCAAGCACTCCCACTAAGTGTTTCAATGAAAGTAAAGATGCTAAGCAAAGAAGATGGAGATGGAGTCGAAGGAACAGATAAATGCATTGAAAACAAATTGTATTAATTCCTTAATTCCAAAATTTCATACAATACAATATAGGAAAAGAAAGGAAAAAGAAATGACCGGCTGGAAGCAAAGATTTGCTCCCAGCGGATGTGCATCAAGGCTGTCAGTGGTGCCATGGATGGGGAGGAGCTGACTTTCTCGAGATCTAGCTCCGGTCGAAGGCTCTGGTCGTCACTCGGAATGGATGAAGGAGGTGAAGAACTCTCAGGCGTCTTCTCACGCATTTTGTCTGGATCGCGGGGAAAATCCCCGGTTGAGGGATAATCTCTGGATAACTTGAATTTCAGCTCATTGGCCTCTATTTATAGAGCTTGGGTCGTCGACAGCATTAACTGGACTACTCTGAGTTTGACATTCGACGTATTAGTCCTTTCTAAACCTCTGCCACCAACGGCGTGGTAGGTGAAATGTCAATATCATCTTTTGAATTTTCTTGAGGTAGATGCGTTGATGCGTTCATTCTAACTACCTTGCGTTGATCCCATTAGTTTGCGTTGTCACGTAGCCGCAATCATTCAATGGCTGCATTCGTTTAATACCGCAACTCTACATGATGACCGCAATTGCTTGACGAGCACAACTCCCATGCGATGGACACATACGGGTGATTACCGCAACATCCATGCGTTGATCGATGCATTTGACTTTGTGATGGAGTGTTTCTCTGCATGTGGTCGTCTATGCAGTGGTTCGGTTTCTACGTTTGCGTTCATTTCCTGCATTAGCTACAAAAATAGAACATTGAACGCATAATTAACGCAAAGTAATGGGTCAGCTGAGATTCGACATGCTGATAGACGTAAACTCATATTCTCGTGAATTCCTATCATGATCGACGCAATTTCTGCCTAACAACCTTCATAATTCTAAGTAAAAGGACTAAGATGGCATGCATTTCTGCATGTCATCACTGATGCGCCACATAATTGTCACCGATAAAGCTGAATGTACTTTATGATCATTATCGGCTGTCAACTTAATTTGGATTCGACTGTCATCAGCTTTCTGTCCCATCGCCTTTCACCCGGATGCGCCCACCATATTACGCTGACCAAGTTGTGGAAATCCTTCTTGGGCGAATGTTTGCGAGCATGATCAACGCAAAGCCTTGTGGTGAAGTTGCGCTCGACCAATGAATTCTTATGATCGCAATCTTTGCATTGCATTAACGCATATTCTGCACAAAAATACAAAAATCAATTGTTCTAATGCGTTGGATGCATACAACTGCAATATTAAGAAGCTGATGCTTAATGGATGCAAAGTAACATATTTCATCAATGCAATCCAACATTGTTTAAGAACTTAGCACTATGATAACGTACATTTCTGCCCATTATCAACGTACAGTTGGAGCTTCGAATCATAGGTCCATAAGGTCCCCTTGGTAGCTTGGATAAGAGTTGAGAATCAGTTTTTGGGTCAATTTGAAATGTTCAAATTGATAAGAGAGAGTTTGATTATATATGATATAATTGAACTGGTTAATTATATATGATATAATTGACTAAATGTATGAGATACATTATTTTGGAGGAAATTGTATATAAATATGATTTATATCAAGTAGAGGAGAAAACACTATAGTAGATATATAGTATCAAACTATAGGTTAAGAATATAATATGATTATATTCATTATTTAATTAGTTACGTGGTTATGAGATAATTGGCCGAGTATTTCTCCGGATTCGTTCGAAAGTGGGAAGTTATATTCAGTTCTTGTAACTGAAGAATAAAAATGAAAATTGTTTTCATTTTTGCACACTACACAAAAGATATACGCAAAAATTTGATCACGGTGTGAAAGTATACGATCGCTTAGCATTGAGAGCCTATACAATAGTGCCCGTCTTCCTAAACAATCGCACACCCACGTACTAAACGATCACTTACGTTTTCTATATGATCACTTAGCACGCCGAGTAGAATTAAACGATCGCTTAACTTTTGATAGATGGTCGCTTAGCTAAATCTACACGGTCGTGTACCCCGATCTAAACGATCAAGCACACCCAACTATACGATAGTCTTCTACTATCTCCCACTTGTTTGTTCGTTCTACACGATCACTTTTCCTCCTTCCCTCTACGAATTCCATCAAAGTCCACCCTTTGGATTCTCACTCCGAGAATACCAGGGCTTCGAGTGGTGGTGTCATTCTCGATTGCTGTTTGTTCGTGTGCTACCGATCGTGTAGACGACCGTGGTGCTGCTAGTCGACTGCTTGCTGGACGATAAGAAGTGTGAGGTGTTTGCTTCCGTTGAACTGAATTTGATTGAAGACAGTCTTCAACTGGTAAATTCTTTCGGTCTTTTGCATTTAATTGTTAAAAGCATGCCAGTAATTAGAGTTTACAATGCATATTTGTATGTTAGAATGTATGTGTGGTAATTCTATCACAATGAAATCGGAAAGATCCGCTTCCACTCATAGGTACTCTTGTTTAAAAGTTCCTTCAATTGTATCAAAGCTAGGTTTCTAATACTCCAATTTCATTGATGCAAAGAATAACATATATATTCTCGGTGGGTGCAACATATCTACTCTCTGTTTTAATGGTTAATTCATTTGTGGATGTGCGGATTAATGGAGTTTTTTTGGGATGAAACCTCGATTTGATTAATTATTTTACATTTTCAGTTAATTGTAAAAGCCCCTGCATTTTTTGGCATAATTAATTGTTATCGATTCTGTAATTTAAAGTTAGTTTGAATCTTGAGTTGTTCATGAAGAAGTTCGGAGCAAGCGTTGCTGTTCGTTGAGGAAGAAGACGATCAAGAGTTGGTCGGATCATGTAGACGATAGGGTAGGCGATCGCTGAGTATCGGATGCTCAGGTGTCATTTAGCTTAGTAAGCTTCATCGCTTAGTACCTGATTAAATGATCATGGAACAAATCGCATGGTAAATCGTTTATCTCTTTACCTGTTAAGTGATTGTCTGGACGATCAGGCTTCACACCCTCGTTGTCTTCTAAGCGATTGTTTAGCATTTTGCGCTATCATCTAGTATGCACTAAGCGATCATTTATCTGAGGCGTTTACTAAACGATGGAGCTTTGCCCGGCGGTTCAAGACCTGATTTGCTTGTGAATCGGTTTGCTCGATGAAAAGTGTAATAGATAAAACTATTTCATTTCGATTTTGTAAAGGTTCATCACGGTCCATTAATCTTTGGTTTAATACATGAGATGTATGTTTATTTATATGTCATATGGTATGCAAATATAGTAAAATTCCACCTTACGTTATGCATTAGTCATGCATCATCTCTTTATTATAAATGTTATAATTTAGAGAAGCATGATTTCGATTACGTAAGAGCATGCTCATGCATCATATAATATAAGAGTTATATTTTTGCATGCATAAAAAGCATTGACATGCATCATCTTTATATTATGATTGTTATAGTATAAGGGTGTATGTAAAGCATGTTTACTTGGTTATTACATGTATATAAAAGTTAAGTATAGTAATGACTGGACATTGCATGAAGCATGACACATAGGTTACTTTATAAGCGTAATAAATACCTAGTTATGCGCATTGTGTTTTAGTTGTTTCCTTTTAAAGGTTAAAGAGAAATTAGAGCTAAAAGCAATAAGAAATACTTGCATGCTCACTTAGGTTTAATTCATGGTTTTAAAATGATTAAAACTTGGATGTCATAGACCTATGATCACGATTCTAATAAGATTAGTAACCTTTAGGCTTTAATCTTTTAATTAGTTTAATAGGATTAATAAAAGGTTAAAGTGTAGCAAATCTATCTATAAGGGACTTTTTGTCTAAGGCAGGTTCTGTCTAGGCTGGGGTATTTAAGTTGATAGAAACATAACACCCCTACTTGGAAACCTACCTGGAAAGGTGAATTAGATAGATTTAATACATGCATGCAAGTTAAGGATAGTCCATTAAAGTGTTTAAATGTGACTACTTGAACTTGTTTAATTCATAGACAAAAGTTGTTTATGAGTGGACTTAAAAAGATGACTTAGACTAAAATCAGTAGCAGGATTGTCTAGGTTAATAAACCCCTAGGTAGAACATTCAGTGGAGATACTTGGGGCATATGATGCTTCATTTAAACCTTTCACGTTTCTCCCATATAGTCCACACCGTGAGATCTACCCTTAGCCTCATGGCATACTGGGAGTGTCCTCCTAAAGGATGGTGTTTAGGTAGGTCAATATCAAGGTGGATGGAGAGAATGTTCATAGTAAGTGGGAGCGGGAAGTGCAACAACATATCCCTCAGTCTCCCTCTATAGGATGGCAGTTTTACATGTTTCCTTATTTGATCTCCCGTAAGAGGATAAGGTTACTTAGTCTCTTGTCCTAATCTACTTCTTCCCTACGATGAGCTCATTAGGGCGGGACTCTGGCACCAAAAGTGAGGGGTCACACTTACGCGGAATTGTTAAAGGTTAATAGTTCTAAACCAAATAAATGGTGGCTATTAGGTTTAGTTCCAAGAGTTGGTTATGCCTAATGGTTAAGAATGTCTCATCCTAGTGAAGGGGCATCTGATCACCCCACCAGTGATGTTTGTCCTGCCTCACTGGGGCATCATTACAAAATAGAAGTCTTGAACACTTAGGGTACTTGAAACTGTTTTGCTAAAATAAATTGGTTAAAATGTGGTTTAGCAAAATCTTATAAGTTTGTTCGTTTTTCAATAACAAGTTTTAAAATGGCTACAGCCACGTTAGCTTTGCTTAGCGCCAAGAAACTTACTAGCGAAAATTTTTCAACATGGAAACACATGATCATGACTATTTTAATCATCGAGGATCTCATGTTTGCCCTTACGGAGGTCTGTCCTCCTATTCCAACTCCCAATGCCACTCGAAATGTTCGAGAGGCATACAAGCGATGGACACGGGAAAATGAGAAAGCTCGAGCCTATATCTTAGCCAGTCTTAATGACATGTTAGCCAAGAAGCATGAGCCCATAGTCTCAGCACATGAGATCATGGAGTCCCTACGAGGGATGTTTGGACAACCACCTAAACAGCTCAAGCATAAGGCTCTTAAACACATCTTCAACTCCAAAATGGAGGAAGACACCTCTGTTCGTGAACATGTGCTTAATATGATGGTCCACTTCAATGTGGTGGAGATGAATGGGTCTATTGATGAGGGCAGTCAGGTTAGCATAATCCTGCATTCTTTGCCTGAGAGTTTCCTGTACTTTGTTAGCAATGTGATTCTTAACAAAGTGAAATACACCCTTACAACTCTCCTCAACAGGTTGCAGACATACCAATCTTTACTAAAAAGTAAGGAGAGAAAGAGAGCTGAGGCAAATGTTGCTTCATCCTCAAGGACGTTTCATCGAGGTTCGACCTCAGGAACAAAGTTTCCACTTTCTACTTCTACCTCTGTAAAAGGGAAAAGAAGAAGGGTGGTAAGGGGAAAGGGAAGGCGCCTGCTAACCCACCATCTGTCGCTCCAAGAAGGCGTCTGCCGCCAGTTGAAAAAGGGAAAATATTTTCACTGCAATCAAAACGGGCACTAGAAGAGGAATTGTCCTCGCCGGTTAAAGAAAAGAAAGGCAGCCAAGGCAGACAAAGGTAAATATGATTTACTTGTACTAGAAACATGTTTAGAGGAGAATGATGATTCTACCTGGATAATTGATTCGAGCGCCACTAATCACGTTTATTCTTCTTTTCAGACGATTAGATCCTGGTGACAGTTGGAGGTTGGTGAGATGACGATGCGAGTAGGCACCGGGCACGTCATCTCAGCTATGGCAGTGGGAGGGATCTAGTTATCTTTACATAATAGGTTTCTAGTTTTAAACGATGTATATATTGTTCTTAAGCTTAAAAAGAACTTTATTTCTGTAAAGTGCCTGTTGCAATGTAAATATACGCTTTCTTTTAATGTGGATAAAGTGTTTATTCAAAAAGATGGTGTTCATATTTGTACAGCTTATCTGGAAAGTAACTGGCATGTGCTAAGACCGTTAGCCTTAAGTTCCCTCCAAAACACCGAGTTGTTTAAAACTATCGTAACTCAATCTAAACGTCAACGAATTTCTCCAAAAGAAAATGCCCAACTTTGGCACCTTCGATTAGGGCACATCAATCTCAATAGGATTGAGAGATTAGTGAAGAATGGACTTCTAAGTGAGTTAGAAGAAAATTCTTTACCAGTGTGCGAATCTTTCCTTGAGGGTAAGATGACTAAAAGGCCTTTTACTGGAAAAGGTTCTCGAGCCAAAGAGCCTCTTGAGTTAGTACATTTTGACCTTTGTGGTCCTATGAATGTGCGAGCCCGAGGTGGCTATGAGTATTTTATCAGTTTTACTGATGATTACTCTAGGTTTGGGTATGTTTATCTAATGCAACAGAAGTTTGAATCCTTTGAAAAGTTCAAAGAGTTCAAGGCTGAAGTTGAAAACGCATTTGAAGGATTAAAACACTTCGATCAGATCGAGGTGGAGAGTTTTTGGACTCGGCATTTCAAGACTATTTGATAGAACATGGAATCGTTTCCCAACTCTCAAAGTCGGGTACACCTCAGCAGAATGGTGTAGCGGAGAGGAGAAATAGAACCTTATTGGACATGGTTTATTCAATGATGAGTTGCGCTTCCTTACCGAACTCATTTTGAGGTT
>NC_052356.1:24661923-24667471 GCF_009727055.1 Benincasa hispida
GCCACAGGTGAATTAAAGTCAGAATTGAGCAAAAGGGTTCTCTCTGGACTAGTAGTTGGTGTTGGGATTATTTTACCAGTTATACAGTACTTTGATTTGAGAAATGATTTTACTGTTTTATGTTTAAAATAGCTTTATATAATTTACGCTTGGAAAATATTTATGCTGTAAAAGTTTATATTTCAGATAAAACTATTTTTTGAAAAATATGCATTAGAATTTACTATGTTTTCTCGGTCACTCACTGGTGTAAGCTCACCCCGTTTTCAAATGTTTTTTGTCCCCCCCCACAGGTAGCAGTTAAATCCTCTGAAGACAACTCCAGTATCTTGCTCCGCCACTAAAGACCAAAAGGACTTGTAACCATTTGCTAGGTGGTTCACAGTTAATATATGTACACATATTGCTATTGTTCATATAGGGATAGGGTTTGTGGGTTTTGGGACTTGTAAAATCTATGTTTGTAAATACTCTAAGGCATATAAAGTTTCTAAGTTAATAAATTATGGCGCCTACAGCCATCCTGGTGCATATAATTTGTATTTGGTATTAGAGGTATATTTCTGGCAAGGGTTTCGTTAGGCGATTAAGTGTCAGCCTAAGAGTTGATAACTGCTGTGTAGCTCACGCCCTTCTCTTAGGCTAAGAGGGGTAATCACTGGGCGGGTGTGACACATGTTCCTTAGACAAAGTGACTCCATACCTTAAATAGCAGTGGCCATTCTTGGAGTCCTGCTTGAGTACTTGCAGCAACGTCTTGTCAATGTTACGATGCCTGGACTAGTGCTAGTACTTTGTTCTTACGATCCCGAAAGATCTGTATACCTGAACAAACCGAGCCTACTCCCAAAATCTTTTATTTTGGAATTGGGTGCTAACCAGTTCTTAAACTACAGTTAGTAGACCTATATCTTCTTAATGAGTATGTATATCGTTACATACAACACTAATAAAATTTACTGAGCGTTGACGATCTTCTTATTAGACAGAAGGTTCATCAACGTTCTGGTCAAAGCCATAGGATTTTATCGCAGTATCAAAACCGTATGTTCCAGATCTAGGTGCCTATTTCAGCCCATAAATGGACTCGATTTAGCTTGTAAACCTTTTGCTCTTTGACCTTAGGCTATGAATCCTTTGGGTTGCACCATGTAAATGGTCTTCTCAAGATTTCCATTCAGAAAGGCCGTCTTGTCGTCCATTTGCAGATCTCATAATTATAATAAGTTGCAATGGACAGGAGGATTGCAGATCGACTTTAACATGGCAACAGGTGAGAAAGTCTCCTCATAGTCGACTCCCTCTACCTGGGTATAAACCCTTTGCACAAGTCGAGCCTTGAAGGGTTGCACCTTCCCATGCAGCACCTCGTTTTGCGTTTGTAGATCCATTACAACCTATAGGTCTTACTCATCAGGCTTGATTTTACAAGATTCCATACTGGATTAAGAACATTCGACTTTCATCTTCGAAATCCATTGGGCTTTTACCCATTCATTTCCGGTCAACATCCTCCATTGCCTTCTTTGATAAGAACAACGGGATCCTCAACTCGCCATTTCTGCCAATAGCTAGGATTCCGGAAACCCAGATAGCGAAGGGGTTCGCAACCCTCCTACTACGTTGACGTCCTCAACTCCTAGTGCAACGAACTGAAGTCAACTCAGCATGTAAATGGAATGAACATACTAATACCATCTAATATCACACTCAAGTCTTGATAGTATTTCGTGTGGCTATGAGTCGGCAGAGAAGCATCAGTGAACTCTGCACCAGTTCTCATAAACTGAGAGTATCGTGCTGTGAAGTATCTGCAGAAGTAGATGTCAATCTAGAAAAGTGAAGATCTGATAAGTGAATTCATTGCCGACAACGGTATAGACCAGCCTCTACATATAACGATACTTTGTCAGGTATAAGATATTGTTTGTTTCAGTATCTACCATCCACTTAAATCCTAAATGTATAGTAGACATACTATACTCTTTCGGGGCTAAGGATGGACCTAAAGGCTACGCATATGGCAGATCTTAGAGATAGTAATGCTAGTTGCAAGCGGCAGAATGTGAAGGAGACTGATTGGACCATAGTTGTCAAAAGCTAGCACCTGAGGGTTCTGATGTAGGAGGTGGCATTTATTTACAGCTGCTGGTTGACATTGCCACATTAGGTACTACTGCTCAGATACCTTCTCCTTATACTTCAGTATCGAGGTACTAGGATACCTTCTCCAACGTACTTCAGTATCCCGTTGGCTTGGTACCTTCTCAAACGTACTTCAGTACCAATAGATACCTTCTCCTTGTACTTCAGTATCTAGTTGGGTAGATGCCTTCTCCTTGTACTTCGGCATCACATTTTACCAAAACTATTTATAAAAAACTTTTCTCTTTAAAGCATGTACAGTATAACACATATAAAACATGGCTTTAAAGATGATAACACATGTTGGATAAAATCAATACATATACATATGTAAATAGTTTTTCAACAATATGCATGCGTTCAAATCACAATTCAAACTTGCTTGGAAACCACTCTATAAAACTAGTAGGCATGAGAATTATTTTCGCAAACATGCTTTCTGTAAAACGTTTATAATCAAAACAGTTTAAAAACGTTTTAGTTTGAAAACATTTTAGCCACTCACCTCGAAATCTTAGGAACTTTTCACTGTAGTAGCTCCTCGGGTCCCTTTTTCACCCCTAGAATTCAGATTCAAATTACAACTTAGATTGCTCATAGTTCCAAACCTTATTTAGAAATTATTCCTTCTACGAACTTATTCTAAAATGTCTTATGAATCTTACCCTAAACTTTCGCTGGAATTCCTCGTGGTTTGGCCGGAATCTCAAAATCTTCAAGACTAGCCCAGACTGATCCGACAGTATGACTCTTCTACCTTCTTCTCAACCTCCAGCCCAGTTCCTTTGAGCTTTTTCCTCCGGCAACCATACTCTGAAAACTAGACTTCTAGAGCTTTCAGATGGATTTGGAATCACTCCAAACACATGAGTATATTGGAAGATCATCTCGTCCAAAGTTGACACATTCCTCTGAACCCTCACTGCCCTCTACTTTCTTTACAAAATTTATGATTTTTATGTGATTTGAAAATGAAATCCCAACTCCCTATTTATAGGCTTTCAAATTGCTCATGGGATTGACAGCACCTACTTAGCTGCATGGCCAAATGTTTAATCCTCCCTTTATCAACGTAAGTTGACTTCACCTTGGTTCAATGTGTTCTTCCCAAACACATCCAACACAATTTCTTAGGGTTTAAGAATTTCTCTTAATCGGACACCTAAATTTTAATTGACGTTTGCCCTTATGTCTTCAAGCTTTGTTTTTATTCAAATTAGGGTTTTTAAATGCATAATCCACCCCAACGCGTCCAAATACATCACCCAGAAGCTTGTTTGGCCGTTCAATGCATAGGCGAGGCGTGGGCGTGACGTTCGAATGCAGCACCGGACAAGGCATGGCTGATGCACAGGCTGCTCTCGCTCTCTCCACTCTTGCTCTCTCCCACTTTCTCGCTCAAAATCTCGCTCTCTCTACTCTCGCTCTCTCCCACTTTCTCGCTGATCTCGCTCTCTCCACTCTCACTTTTACTCTCGCTCTCTCCCACTTTCTCGCTCTCTCCAACTTTCTAGCTCAAAATCTTGCTCTATCTACTCTCACTCTCTTCCACTTTCTCGCTTGTCTCGCTCTCTCCCATCTTCTATCCAATCACGCTCTCTCCCATTTCCTCTCCAATCTCGCTGGTCTCGATCTCAATGATCTCGCTCTCAACGATCTCGTTGATCTCACTCTCAACGATCTCGCTCTTAGCTACTGCGAATTGTTTGTCTCCATGCAACTTCTACACAATTGTGCCACTAGTCACTTGCCTTCCAGTGCTTTGTGCACAACACGCATTTCACATAAATTTTCCATACTCAGCCAATTTTTCCCAAATTTCCCAAACTCAATGTTCATATTTTTATTTTTCAAATCCCCGTTCTTTCTTCACCATTTCACACTAACTTTCTCATCAACCTACTTATTATACAAATTTCATCACAATTTTACCAATTAAAGCTCAACTTAATTTATTCAAGGAAAATCTACTTAACACTTAGAAAATTCCCTCCCCTTAACTTAGGATTTAACTTTCACTTAGTTAATTCCTTTTATCACTTGCTTAAGTAAGGAAAATAGAAATTCGGGTTTCACAACATGTGTCTTAAGACACCTCAAGAGGTTGAGGAAATGAGACGAGTCCCATATACGTCTGTCGTTGGTATTTTGATGTACGCGATGCTCTATACTAGACCAAATATCTACTACGCTGTGAGCATAGTCAGTAGGTATTAGTTTAACCCAGGCTAGGGTCACTGGACTGCAGTGAAGAATATTCTCAAGTATCTTCAGATAACAAGGGACTACATGTTTGTGTATGGATCTAAGGACTTGATCCTTACTAGATACACTGATTCTGACTTTCAAACTTATAGGGACTCTCGCAAGTCCACGTCAGGGTCAGTCTTTACTCTTAATTGAGGAGCTTAGTGTGGTGAAGCACTAAGCAAGGGTGCATCGCCGACTCCACTATGGAGGTAGAGTATGTAGCAGCTTGCGAAGCTGCTAAGGAAGCCATCTGGCTAGGAAGTTCTTGACAGAACTGGAAGTGGTTCCAGACATGTCGAGGGCAATCACCCTCTATTGTGACAATAGTGGGGTTGTGCTGAACTCTAAGGAGCCTAGGAGTCACAGGCGCGGCAAACACATAGAGCAGAAGTATCACCTGATCTGCGAGATAGTGCATCAAGGGGACGTGATCATCACGAAGATCGCTTCGGAGCACAATGTTGCTGACTCGTTTACAAAGGCTCTCACGGTTACAGTGTTTGAGGGTCACCTTCAGAGCATGAGTCTACAGGACCGCCCATGGCTAGACCAGGGCAAATGAAAGATTTTCTTGTACTGAGCTTTTATGCCATAGTTTATTGTTTTGTACTAGTTTTGTACACCCCACTTCACTTTAGGACAAGTGGGAGATTGTTGGGGTTGATGCCCTAAAGTCTCATGTCCTGTAGTTTGTAAACAGTTTGTATGAACGCTTGTGATATATAATATATGATATTTTACTTCACTTCTTGATTGTACTCAGTTGAATGTTTTATTTACTTTACCACAAACCAATAAACTAAAATCACTAGTTATCTTTATGTAACTTAAGCATGTATGTAGTGCATACAAGTGGATCGTGCTTAAGTGATAACCAAAAATGGTCTGTAGTATATGGATATAGGAGGAAAACCTTATCCTGGTAATGTTACGGATGCGGCCCGCTTTGTGGAATGGTTACAAGTGTTGTAACTTGTCACAGATGGTCTGATCCTGATCATTCAGGTAGGGGACATGCAAGCAGGGGCGTCCTATACAAAGAGTTTGTATAAGATCTGACCACGAAGTGTTAACGTCTTGTTATATAACGCCGTTCATGACAAAGACTTCACTTCACTAGGATGACCATAGGTAACATGACCTCAATCCTGAG
>NC_052356.1:24668690-24693470 GCF_009727055.1 Benincasa hispida
TGAGTTCTAATCTCCTAAAGCAGAAAATCCCTAAAGTGGTAGGTTTGAGTCGGCGGCCTGGCCATCGCACCCATGCAAATCAAAGGACCGCCCTCAATGCAGGAGTTCCCAACTCATTCAACTAGTATGTTCTCTCGGTCTTTTGCATTTAATTGTTAAAGCATGCCAGTAATTAGAGTTTACAATGCATATCTCTTTGTTAGAATGTATGTGTGGTAATTCTGTCACAATGAAATTGAAAAGATCTGCTTCCGCTCATAGGTACTCTTGTTTAAGAGTTCCTTCAATTAGTATCAGAGTCAGGTTTCTGATATTCCAATTTCATTGATGCAAAGAATAGCATATACATTCTCGATGGGTGCAACATATCTACTCTCTGTTTTAATCGTTAATTCATTTATGGATGTGTGGATTAATGGAGTTTTTTGGGATGAAACCTCAGTTTGATTAATTCTTTTACATTTTCAGTTAATTGTAAAGGCCTCTGCGTTTTTGGGCATAATTAATTGTTATCAAGTCTGTAATTCAAAGTTAGTTTGAGTCTTGAGTCATTCGTGAAGAAGTTCGAAGCAAGCATTGTTGTTCGTCGAGGAAGAAGACGATCAAGAGTTGGTTAGATCGTGTAGACGATGGGGTAAGCGATCGCTAAGTATTGGATGTTCGGGTGTCATTTAACGCACGCGCAATAGACTATCATTTAGCTCAGCATGCTTCATCGTTTGTACCTGACTAAACGATCGCGGAGCAAATCGCATGGTAAATCGTTTACCTTTTCGTGTGTTAAGCGATCATCTAGATCAGGCTTCACGGTCTCATTTTCGTCTAAGCGATCGTTTAGCATTTTGCACTATCATCTAGTATGCGTTAAGCGATCATTTACCTGAGGTGTTTACTAAATGATGAAGGTTCACCCGGCGGTTCAAGACTCGATTCGTCTGTGAATCGGTTTGCTTGATGAAAAGTGTAATAGATAAAATTATTTCATTCTGGTTTTGTAAAGGTTCATCCTGGTCCATTAACCTTTGGTTTAATACATGAGTAAATGTCAAACAAAATAACTCTTATTTTATTCATAACAATCTGTATATATTACAAACTACGAGACTCCGAGAGAATTAAGACACCAATCCCAACAATCTCCCACTTGTCCTAATGCCTCGGGAAATTAATGTACAATACAAGAAAAACATGTACAATATACAATAAACTAGGGCCTACCCCAGTATCATCTCCCACTTGCCCTAGACAAGATCCCACATGTCCCGCAGACTCAGACTCTCCAGGTGACTCTCGAACACTTTAGCCGTGAGAGTTTTTGTAAAGGGATCAGCAACGTTGTGCTCTGACGCGATCTTCGTGACTATCACACTCACCGGTGATGCACAATCTCCTGATCAAGTGGTATTTTTGTTCTATATGCTTGCTCTGATGATGACTCTAAGGTTCGTTTTGAATTTGCCATAGCCCCGCTGTTATCACAATAGAGAGTGATAAAAAAATCCAATATTTGAAACAACTTCCAAATCGTAAGGAATTTCCTCAGCCAAACAGCCTCCTTAGCTACCTCACAAGCAGCTACGTATTAGCTGTTCCATAATGGAGTCAAGCGATGCAATCCTTGTTGATGCTTCACCACACTACAATCCCTCCATTCAGAGTGGGAAATACTGATCCCGATGTCGATTTGCGAGAATCTCTATCAGTCTGAAAGTCAGAGTCTATGTATCCTGTAAGGATCAAATCCTTATCTCCATACACGAGCATGTAGTCCCTCGTTCTCCGAAGATACTTGAGAATCATCTTGACCGTCGTCCAGTGATCAAATTTTGGATTGGTCTGATACCGACTGAAAATCCCTACTGCATAGAAAATGTCAGGTCTTGTACACAACATTGCATACATTAAGCTTCCTACAACTGAAGCATAGGGAATCTGTCTCATCTCCTCAACCTCTTAAGGTGTCTTAGGACATTGATCCTTAGACAAAATTATTCCATGCCTGAATGGTTTCTCTTAGAATCCTGCATCCTATACCTAATCAACATTTGATCGATGTACGATGTCTGAGATAAGGCTAACCTCTTGTCTTTACGATCCCGAATGATCTGGATCCCTAGAACATACTGTGCCTCACCCAAATCTTTCATTTGGAACTGAACAGCTAGCCATTTCTTAATATCAGTTAGTTACCCTACATCATTCCCAATGAGTAAGATATCATCCACATACAGTATCAGGAAAGCTATTGAGTTATTGATGATCTTCTTGTAAACACAAGGCTCATCAACGTTCTGATCAAAGCCAAACGACTTGACCGCAGTATCAAATCTAATGTTCTATGATCTAGATGCTTGTTTTAGCCCATAAATGAACCTATTAAGCTTGCAAACTCTTTGCTCTTGATCTGGAACTACGAACCCCTCTGGTTGAGCTATGTAAATGGTCTCCTCAAGATTACCATTAAGAAAGATAGTCTTGATGTTCATTTGCCATATCTCATAATCATAAAATGTGGCTATGGACAGGAGTTTCCTGATAGATTTGAGTATGACAACAAGTGAGAAAGTTTCCTTATAGTCATCTCCCTCGACCTAGGTATAACCCTTTGCCATGAGTCGAGCCTTAACGGTTTGCACCTTTCCATCTATACCTCTTTTTCGCTTATAGATCCACTTATAACCTATAGGTCTTACCCCATCAGGTGGATCCACAAGCTCCCCCGTTATTGAAGTACATAGACTCCATCTCCTAGTTCATGGTTTTAATCCATTCATCATTGGCAACATCCTCCATCGCTTTCTTAAAAG
The DNA here is from genome assembly GCF_009727055.1 of Benincasa hispida. Lineage (NCBI taxonomy): Eukaryota > Viridiplantae > Streptophyta > Magnoliopsida > Cucurbitales > Cucurbitaceae > Benincasa > Benincasa hispida. The sequence continues at coordinate 24,671,498 of NC_052356.1, forward strand.
ACAATGGGTCCTCGACCCCATCATTAGAAATGACGTTCTGAGCTTCAATCAAACCCATGTAGCGATCCGGTGGGTTCATAACCCTCCACTACGTTGAGACAATCTCAACTCTTGAGCCGGTTGACTAGATGCACCGACCTCAAGAACCCTTGTTGATTTGTCGACCTATTCAACAACTCTTGTTGAACCCTCAGTAGTCTCAGTCTCACTAGAAATCTCACGTAAAACAAGCTTACTTCGTTGCGTATGATCCCTAATGTGGTCTTCTTCCAAGAAGATAGTATTTGTAGAAACAAACACTTTGTTCTCACTCGGATCATAGAAGTATCCCTCCCTCGTTTCCCTGGGGTAGCCTACAAAACTTTCGAACGCGGTTTCAACTTCTTCGGGTTAGTCACAAGCACATGTGTCGGACACCCCCAAATCCTGAAGTGGGGTAAACTACCTTTACAGCCTCTCCATAACTCAAAAGGTGTTTCAAAAACACTTTTCGAAGGAACATTGTTCAAAATGTAGCAAGCAATCTCTACTGCAAAACCCCAAAACGAGTCTGGAAGATGAGCATAACTCATCATAGACCGAACCATGTCCAACAAGGTCCTGTTTCTCTTTTCTGATACATCATTCTGCTGAAGTGTACCTGGGGCCGAGAGTTAGGATGCAATCCCATGTACTATCATATAGTTCTGAAATTGGAGGTCCATATATTCTCCACCACGATCAGATCATAGTGTTTTTATCTTTTTACCTAACAAGTTTTCAACTTCAGCCTTATACTCCTTGAACTTGTCAAGGGCTTCAGACTTACATTGCATTAGGTAGAGATACCCATACCTCGAATAATCATCTATGAAAGAGATGAAATATTCATGCCCACCTCGAGCCCTAACACTCATCGGACCATAGAGGTCTGAATGTATAAGCTTCAAGGTTTCCTTAGCTCTGTAACCTTTTCTAGTAAAAGGTCGTTTGGTCATCTTGCAAGGCATGATTCACACACCGGCAAGGAGTTTTCTTCTAAACTCTTTAGAAGTCCACTTTTCACCAACTGTTCAATCCTATTGAGGTTAATGTGACCTAACCTTATATGCCAAAGATGGGCGCTTTCCTTAAGAGAAACCTTTGGTCTTTTAGTTGTTGTTGTCATACTAAACATTTCAGTGTTAAACAAGGCTTTTATGACTAATGGCCTTAGTACATATAAGTTACTTTCCATTGAACCAAAATCAATCTCCATTCCATTCTTGAAAATAAACATTTTATTCTCAGACAAGAAATCGAGTTAGGTTCTAAAGGGGAGATATTTCTCTAATTCTGATGTGCTGCAATCTTTTATTAAAAGAAATAGTTCTTACTTTTGGAAAGTTTTTTCTTTTTTTTAGATTGAGGTGTTCTATCCACTTAGTTGAATGCACAGGGGAGGGAGAACAAATGGATCTAGCGTTATGACAAATGGGGCGAGTTCATTGTCTAGAGTGGGTATAAGCTGGTTTAGTCTGAAGTTGGAGGCTGGCAGTCATCTAGTGATGGTGGTTTGTCTTCTTGGTGGAAAAATTATGGGGAGTTGTCATTCCTGCAAAAGTGAAACATTTTATTTGGAGGGCTTTCTACAATTTCTTATCTTCCTTCTTTAATCTTTGGGTAAACGAATGATTGAGTCCCAATGGTAGTCGATTACTTATTTGGATGTAGGTGGGCTAATTCCATCCGGAAATGTTTCCTTCCAACCTAAGGTCGGATGAACTTTAGAAGTTTTAATAAAAAAAATTATGGGTTAACGAATTCCTAAATCTCTCTAAGTTTGGCTTTACTCTGGCTTGTGCGAAAATGTGGTCTATTTATGGGAATAGGAATGAGTTTGTCCATAATGAGATCGTGCCTTCTATTGCTCTTCGTGGTGAGTGGATTATTTATTACAAAGGTGAACAAGGAAGACTGGAAAAACGGAGTCGACCGATTAAAACTAGAGATGTCCATTAAACCTGCTTCGAACAGGACGAGGAATCTCCGAATACACGGAAAATGGGGGAAGGAGTGTAGATTTTTTTCCCCAATGATATTTTAGGGCTAGAGATGGGGAATATATTCCCCGTTCCCATCCTCGGCCCCGTCCCCACACCGATCCCCTTTTATATGTATGTATGTATGTATGTTTATTTATTTATTTATTTGTAATATATATATTAAAGTTAGAAAACTCTATTTTTAAAACAACATACACAGCCACCGCCTCTTGCTCTTAGTCTCTAACCCTCACTGTCTTTTGTCTTTGTTGTTAATTCAGTGGCTTCGTCTTTTTTTCCCTTCTATTCGTCTTTCAAAGTCGTCGGAAACTTTGTTCTTCTTCGTGACTTCGTCCCATTGTTCGTTTGTCTTCATCGGAAACTTGGTTGGGACTTAGTGTTCGTTCACTTTCGTCTTTGTCTCCTACTCTTTCTGACCTCGTCTTCCTCCTATCCAAGGTATGTCTGGAGCTAGATCTGATATTTTATTGTTTTTTTTCTTATTTTCACTATAAAAGTTGAGAAATTAAGAAACTCAGATCAATTAAATGTTTTGGTTTATGGAATGTACGGTATATCCAGAGATTCCAATAGTATACTAATTTTCAATTTAGAAATTCAGATATTCAGACATACCTCATTTTCAATTTAAAAACTCAGAAACTCATTTTCAACAGTATAGTCATGTTTTGATTTCTGGAATGTTTATTCTCTATGGATCAATTGAGAAGCTTTTGGTATTTTATAGTCCTCTTTTAATTCATCAATGTAGGTTGATCTATATAATTACTAAAATATTCGATGAAAATAATATGTAAATCGTGATTCACAATTGATTTTGTTATTTTTCAAAATTCTTGCTCAATTGATTCTGCTTGTAATTGTGGAAATTTAAAAAAGAAAAAAGAAAAAAGAGGAAGACAAGCTCAATTCTGCTTGTAGTTGTGGAATGGTGATTGGAAATGGAAGGCAGTCAACAAATTCCTTCTTCTGATTAAAATAAGAATATTGAAAAAAAGTGGGAATGGAAAATGATATAGGGGACGAAGATGTCTTCGTCCCACTCCATAGACATCTCTAACTAAAATTGATCGAACCAACTATGGACAGCGGATTGGTTTAATGCATATTTGGTTGCATGTCAGACTCGGCATATAACAAAACCGACTAGTTGGCCGGCCGGCGAGCCCAAAGAAGCTCAACCCGGCCGAGGAGACCGAGTACACATACGTTTTTAAAAAAAAATTAATAACCCTTCAAGTGTGCACTGCCCAACGTGCAAACCCTACTGAAATATGGGAAAATGCATGAGAAAAGGTGAAACCATGTTATGTTTTTAAAACCACCATGGTTTCACTTTACAGGTACTCATTACCTATAAATTGGTAATTATTACATATTTTAAAAAGGTCTTTTTTCTTTTTCCAATCTTCTTTTTCGTCTCTCTCCTTTTCCCAAATAATTTGTCTTATCTTCTTTGGTTGTCTCCTTCATCACCTTCTTTTCTATTCATTGTTTTCTTCAATCTCTTCTGGTTTTTTTCTTCTTCCCTCTTATTTTCTATTTTTTGCTACTTTTTTAGCTTTCGAATTCTCCTCCTTCATTTTTCTTTTTCTAGCTAACTCGCTGAGATGCAAAATCGGAAAACATTTTCAACTTCGTTCTAACCGACGAACGTCGAAACATCAGTTGTCGACGCTGGTTTGAGCCAAAATCGACGCCAATCAACCAATGATCACCCTGTCCTAGCTGCTTTCTCTGGGTCCATGGACTCAGGGGTGGAGGTTGGGGAGGCGGTCCTAATGTTATCACCGTTTGACTTATAGGATCCCTTATAATATATGTTGACGCTTATCGGCATATATGTTGACGCTTATCGGCAGAGTGGATTGGCTGTTACAGGCTATGGTTGTTTGCTATTGGATGAGGCGACTCCGGTTAAGGCTGCCAACTAGGGGAGCCACTTGATTGGTTTATCTCCTATTTATGCAAAGGCCCACGTTGTTTTGGATGGTCTTGATTTTGCAATGCAATCTCATGTAAAAAAGCTTACTATTCTTTCGGATTGCAACATAGAGAGATACAGATACCAAAAAAAATACAATATAATAATAATAAAATATAATTTAAAATAAATGTACTAAAATCATGAAATAATTAAAATTATAAAATTGAAAAATAGAAAATTTAGTAAAATTTGAAGTGGATTTTTGACTAATGAGTGTGTGATTTTAAGATCCATTAAATATCGGAACAGACAGTAAAGGCCAATTTTAAATGATGGATATCTATTTTTTATTATAATATTCATAATATAATTAAATAAATCGAAAGTTTGAGAGCTCGAAAATTGTGAATCTTCTCAAGAGGACTTGAAATAGCGACGATATAATATAACCATCGCAGTTTCAATTTCAAGTTCGGCGGACGCGAATATTTCCGCCACCTTACAATCAATCAGTAGCTGCAACTCTCGTGAGTAAAATAGCTTCAATTTCTATCCTTTTACTTTCTTTGCAATCTTCCTCTTTCTTGCTCTTCTTTTGCAATTCTACACGATTTTGGGTGAAAATTGGTTGGTTTATGAGAATCAAAGGTGAGGGGATTGAAGCAATCTGGATTTTTAGATGCTTTGTTTTGTTTGGTAATTTTGGTTGCTGATTGACTTCGTCCTGATGTTTGTGCTACCATAGATTCCATTTGTGTTTTCTCTGTGTTCCTTTTGAGCAGTGTGTAGTGTACAGTAATGGGCCCTTGAATCTAGAGTTGGTTTCTGAAACGTCTTGGAAAAAGGATATGTTGAGCTCAGTGTATTAGGTCATTGGAAGTTGAAAAATGGTTGATTCTATGAATGCTCCCAATGGGCGGCTTTGGTTGTAATTAGGGTTGGATTTTTTAGTGGGAATTTTGTTGAAGGGTTGGGTTTAAGCCTCCGTGTGGAATGTTGTCGATTTCTAAACCAGAGAAAATTCTAACTGTTTGTTAGAGTTGATATTATGACTTGCAATGTCTTTATGTCGAGCAGCGGGCCAAATACCATGGATACAACCAAGGAAAATTTGTTAAAGAAAAGTGTTCAATTACAAATCTCATCCCATAACTTTATGGTTGTGTCTAAAGATAGTTTGAGTTCCAATTTTGTTTCTAACATGTCTTGAACTTTAAAATAGTGCTTAATAGGTTGTTAAACTTCCAATTTTTGTATTTAATAGGTACATGAAACTTTCAATTTTGTGTTTAATAGGCCCCTAACCTATTCAAGATATTTCTGAAAATTTATGGATCTATTGGACACAAAATTGAAAAATTAGGTTCCTATTATGCACAAAATTGAAAGTTGAGGGAGAAACCTGTTAGATACTTTTAAAGTTGAAGAATTTATTAAACACAAAATTGAAAGCTTAAAGACCTATTATATCCTTTTAAAAGTTTTTGGACTATAAGACAACTCTCAACTGATTAGGGGATGAGCTTGTAATTTAACAAAAGAAAGAAAAACTAATGCTAGCTATGAACAAAACACTGCAAATAATTTCTGTTGGCTATCTGAATGTCAGTTACATTCTTCTACAGAAAACATGGAAGACATTCCTAATGCACTCCAATTAGTGAAGCCCATCTCTAGTTTTTATCCCGTTATGCTGGCAGATGGCACTAAGAACCCCATAAAATTCCGTAAATTAATAATGCGACTCCTCGTTAATGTATTGCATCCAAGGGATCCAATAAGGACTCTTTATCTGTCATATGGATTTGATGACCAAGAAAAAAGAACTAACAGCAACTGGAAAATAAACCCTTCTGTTGATTCTTGAACGGGGTTAGGAACCAATTGGTATGGTTCACATACTTTCGATGTTACATTGCTGATTAGTGCTAGCTATTGTCATCAATCACCAGCTAGGAACAGTTTGGGGCTAATAAACATGGCCGGATGGGGACTGGTAATTGTGGACACTGACAGAAACAAGATTCAAGAAGGACCAACCAACTTGTCCTTTTCAACTGAATTAGGACATGGACATTATATAGAGGTTACCAAAACTATGTTTCTTTTGATACATTCAAATACGTTTCTGCAAATTATTGGTTTGCCAATTTGAAAATTTAAAATTTGATTTTAGGGTATATTTGAGAGTGATTTTGAAATGATTTAAATCACTTTTGTCATATTCAAAATCACTCTGATATTTGGTTTTAATCGTTCAAAATTAATTAAATATTTAGTTTAATCTAACACTTTTAAAGCCCATTTTCATACTGTCAAAATTGATTTTTAAGGATTAATAGTATATTTTGTGGTGATTTTGAACATGACAAAAAAGATTTTAACGATTTCAAAATTGCTCCTAAACATGCCCTTACATAAGACATGATGGATTAATCTGGTTCAAGATTGATATGCTATCCATTACCCCCCTCATTTAGCGCATAGTTTTATCTTGATCTTCCTCAAAACTCACTGATGATGGATTGGTCAATATTTGGAAAGTTGCAATGATTAGACTTTTTGTAAAACAAAAGAACTTCCATTTCTTTCAAGTCTATGTAATTATCCCTGTGAAAGTTTCTACACATTATTTTCAATGGGCGAATCTGTATTTCTTTTCAAGGATCTAGTCTTGTAACGTGTTTCAGTTAACTTTTGAAGTTGCATGTTTGAGAAAAGTTAGATTTTGATAACTTAACATGCACGTGTAAATCTCTGTGTTCAACTCCCTTCACACACTGGGGACATTTCACATTTCAGGCTTTGATAATTTGTTTGCAATTCCTATCTATAATTCCGGAACTTGTTAATTCTTTGTTATCTGAACTGATGATGGAATTTGTTCGTTTCAGCTTTTGTAAACATGCAAAGCATCAGAAATTCAATCCTGAAGCACATGAAAATCAGAGGACCTAATACTACAACACAGTTGTTGATGAAGGATGAGAATGTCATGGAGAAACTAACTCGTCATTTGTGCACATCAACAGGTAGAAGCTCCGACGAAATAGTTGATCGAGTGATTGGATTGGTTAAGAAGTTTGATAGAATTGACGCCTGTAAGGTAATTAGTCCAGAGCCACCATATCATCTCATCTTTGAATTCTTATATAACTTTAGTCAGGATTTCTGTGGATTCCCTCCTAATTATTGGATTCCATTAAATGCAATACAATATATTTGTTGAAATAAATATATTCCTTAATGTTAAATGTCGTGTTGAGCTGAGCAGGTTACTGAAACGGCTGATTTCCAGAAAGATTTAAGCCTGGACAGCTTAGACAGGGTGGAGCTTGTTATGGCTTTTGAACAAGAATTCTCCATTGAAATCCCAGATGAAAAGGCAGATAAGCTTACCTGCTGTGCTGATGTAGCACGATACATAACTTCTCAAGTAGAGGAAAAGAAAGAGGAGAAACTCTGAGAGCAACTTCAGTTTTTTCATCTTTTATCATCTTGTAATGCCCATTAGCCTGATCTTTTAATGTTAGTTCATTTTTTGTGTGGGATTTGATCATCCATCAGGCTATGCAATGATTGTAAGAGAACACATGAGATATCTTTGGCTCCCAATTGATTTTTGATGAGTACAATTACAACCACCTTGCGAGTAAATTCAATTGTGTGGAAGACTCGATGCAGTCAATGCATCTGTCATGTATGGTATGAAATAGATTGGTGTATTACATAATCTAGATGTTTCTATACACAAACAACACATATCAATCCAAACCCAATTTATCGTGCTAACTACAAACAAATAACTCATCGTTGTGACTTCAGCGCCATCTACATGAGCCATATATTATGATCTCTGCAACCATTTCATTCACTTTATTAGGCTTCTGTCTACCATGAGGTCTGACGATCACCCCTCCCCTCATTTGTACAAGCTTGCAGGGGTCGAGATGTTTGGTGCTGCAGCCTGAGGACTCCAGAAGTATATGTACGGATGCCACCTCCGAACGATGATAATTGCAGCTGCTTCATTCCAGCTAAATGAGCAGGTCGGCAGTGTGTGTTCTTTGGTGTCTTAAGAATCTTGATGGAACAGACATTTTCAAAGCTTCGGGTTGCATGAAGATGGGATGGAATATCAATAATGAAGTCTCCAAATTCATCGGTGACTCCATGTACCCAATCAGAAGATTTGCTGTTCTTTCCATTGTTGTGGCAATTCACACCTACCATGGCACCTGCAGTAATTGATTTGGCTTGTATAAAATCATCAGAGGTAAAAACCAACCTTGATTTCATAGGTGTTTTTTCTTTTCTCAAATAAAAAGTTAGCTGCAATTGTATTACCTTTAATAGGCCATGCATGAACTTGAGGTTCATCACCATGCAAACAAGCTTCACAAAGAACAGAGCCTGTGACCAAAACTGTGGACAGTCTCTCCTCACCATATCCAGCTATCTGCCTCCAATCATCTCGACTCAAAAGATCGGATACTGGCGTCTCTTCTTCGGCAGTTTCGACTCCCAACGGAAATCCATGGCCGAAAAGGAAGAAGAAGAAGAAGATACAAACCCAAAATAGGTTGACAGAACTGTGTAAGCTCCAAACTCTGTTCATCTTATTGGTTTGGTTTTGGGAAAATGAAACTTTATCAATATGATCACACAAATCAACCTGACACCATTTCTAAATACATATTGATTGGTTTATATAACGTATACCAAAAGAGATTACTTGCAGTTTCTCTACATGTCGAATTTACAGAAATACCCCTTCTGGGTTTGACATTGACTAATGACTTGGCAGTTGGCAGTTTCTCTCTATGTTGGATTTTCCCCATCTTCCCCTCTTAAGTTGGCATTTTACCAAATGAAAGAGATCCTTTGTTTTTAAAACTATTTTATGTGAATTTGACCACATGGGGCTGCCTTGTTGAGATGAGAGGAAATTGACCCTCCTTAACTTTTTAAAAATAATTACAAAAAAAATATTGGATTCAGATATCTTTGTCCCCCTTGGTAGTGTTGTTGGTAGGAAAACAATATTTAGGGAATGGGCAAAAGGGTCTTTTCCCACACATACATAAAGAAGTTGGTAGTTGGATGGGGAAGTTGATAAAGTAGGTCAATATCCCATATGCTTTGTTTAAGCTTTAACATGAGAGAGAAATCTAAGATAGAGATACAAGAATTGTGAAGTTGGTGTACCAAGCTTTAAGAAAAAAAAATTTCTGGTAGAAGAGCACACAAGGTTTCCTATCCACATCCAAAATTTCAAAGCTACCTCAACAATATGATCATATATATCTTAAGGCTGAGCAATTACAATATCTTTCTTTGCAAAAACTTTCCATTGGTGGCTTACCTATGCATTTGATTGTGTGGTAACCCATACAAGTACATAGAAAAACAAACTAGCCTTACAAAGTTAGGGCAACTTCTACCCAAATGATTTCAAGTGAACACACTAATTTTATTTACATTGTAATTGCATCCCAATAACCCTCATGAATAAAAGGTTTATCTCCTCAAATAGTTATTCATCTATACAATTTCATCCATATCGAGAACTTGCTTTTATACAGACCAGCTCTTCTCTTTAAAGTATGCCACTTTTTTAATACATAGAAATTCATGACTAATTTGTTTTTTTCCTCTCCAAAGAATGCCTTAACGAAACTTCAACTTCAATTTTTGAATCTTAAATAAATAATGATCCCACATTAGCTAAATAAGTGAAAGATCGTGGATATATAAATAAAGATAATTATCTTAATTGATGTGAGATTGGGTGAAACAAAAAAGTCGTCAAGATTTATATCCTAAATAGACAATATCACACCTTTTTTAGATTCCTTGTAATATTTTCAAGGTTACATGCAATTATGAAATGAAAAGCATGTAAGAGCAAATTATTTACTTTGACTTTAAGTAATGTCTAAGCAAGGAAGTAAAACAAACAATAATTGTCAAATTCAAGTGACTAACATATATTATATGCAGTATATTGATTGTCAAAATATTGTTTACGACTTAAGGATGCACATCAGTTCTTACTTAAGACCAATCACAAGATTTCAAGCTATGAAGCTTTAATAGGGGAATGATAAAGAAGGAAAAGAATTTTTTTTTTTTTTTACTTGGTATTTAAGGTTCCTTTCTTAGGAGTCCTTTCTTTTTCTCTTCTATTTAGGGTTGGCAAAAATCCCCGCGGGTCCTCGCCCCGATCCCCTATTTGATCGGAGATGGGGTCAAATCGAGGATTCTAATTGGGTCTCTGGTCCCCTCCCCGTCCCCGATTAAATTTTTTATTTTTTAATATATATATATAAATTAAAAATATGTATTAATTACAAATATTTATATATTTATATAAAAAAAATGGAGATGGGTCCCGTGGGAGTCTGTTTCCTCGGCGGAGAATCTCCGTCCCCGTCCTCGCCTTCAATTGGCAGGGACGGGAGTGGGGATGGGGGAAATGCCCCCTAGGGAGACGGGGATGGGGAGTCCCCCCACCCCACCTTGGTCTCATTGCCAACTCTACTTCTATTTCTAGAGGCAGGGACGGGAGTGGGGATGGGGGAAATACCCCCGCCCCACCTTGGTCCCGTTGCCAACCTTACTTCTATTTCTAGTTTCTTATCAGGAATTTAAGGTTAAGGTATTCGTTTGACCTGCGCATGTTCAACGATGAATTTGTGATGGTAGAACTTAGTGAGGGTGCCAAATCTTTCTCTGGCCATAAAATAAAATTTATAATTCTAATCAATACAACTTATACTACTAAGTAGTATAAGTGGCAAGATCGAATCAATCCGCAAAGAAGCATGAAGATTAGTTTCACAAAGCCAACTCTTTAGTTAAAGAGATAAATGGGTGGAAGGGAGAATTGGTGTGGAATTGGAGATATGCATAAAAGTAAAAGTATGAAAATAAAAGGATAATAGTGTAATCTAACAAAACATTCTAGCTTGGAGGAACGAAATCACCCAATGCAATATTGATCATGGGCTATTTAACTCAGTCACCTCAAACACATGGTCAACTTAATTAATAATGCCGCATTAAGCATCCTAGGTTATTAATTAAGACTCACATCCTAATTAAACTATATGTCTATTAATTAAGAATGAAACACATCCAAGAATTGACCTAAATATACGCATTAAGTTCTAGGATTAAACCATGACGATTAGCTAACGATATTGCTGAATAATTAATCTATTACTCTTCATCTCTAAGCCACTTAAGACAAACTATGGGAGTTTAAAAACGCCGCAACTCACTCACCCATGAGATGACTCTTGCTACTTTGACAACTAACACATAACTATTACGAATTACATATTAAGTTGTAGTGATTAGCATGCACAATGATTTGGGTTGTCAGCTCTAACCATTCAACAAGCTAAAGAATTAAATCAAGAGAAAGAGATGCTTGAGAGATAGAAATATATACATTAAGCACAAAATCCTCCCAACATTACATATGGGTTCTTCCAATACCTCTAAAACTAGAAAATCAACAAATCTTATCTTCCCATGACGACGAGGAAGCTAAAATCCGACATCGTTTCAATCGATTACAACAAGAAACTAAGAAAAAACTAAAACTAATAACGCATAAGTCTTTGTGGTGGTTGTGACAATGCTCGCCTCTTCAATTAATACTCTTTCTCTTCTAGGGTCACCTACAAAAAAAAAACATGAAGTTAAGTTAGAAAGTAATAAAAAAAAACAGTAAAGGAAGGCAAGTAAATTTTAGTCTTGTTGCCTCTGCGAAGTACACATTTTTAACGTCGGTTGCTTGACGTAACCTGCCCTCATAAAGGTACCAAGAAATTCTCATATATCTTCGGTCCCTTTTTACTTGAGTTAATATAATGCTCCACGTTCAACATGAACTTCGTCTTCTAAAGGGAGTCTAACAAGTAAAATTAACATTTTTCTATATCAGAGAAAAAAGATAGAAAGAAAGAACAAAAAAATCAAACAACTCTAAATATTCTAAAGAAAGAAAAGACACAACATATAAAGAAGAAAACTCATGAATAAGTGAAATCTCAAATGGTAGAATAGACAAAGGATTTTTTACAACTTTATCACCTGAGATTCTTCGGGTTTTAGCATACGTTTTTTTCGGTTTTACCAACTAGCTCTAGGCATGACATGCTATCTTCCAACGCATCCTTAGTGTCGATATGGATTATCTCACCGTTGCGCGCCTAGATAATGTCGGAAGATGGTTGTAGTAGGGGTTCATATCACCTCCCAATTGATTCAGCAACTTGAGTGACAAGGTCAATCAAGCTCTAAAAGCCAGTTCTTGTTGGGGTTGATGCCCTAAATCTTGTTAGTTTCATAGTTTGTAATTGTATTGTACAAACACTTTATTTATCGAATAAAATAAAGAGGTATTTTATGTAACTTTTAGTAGCATTAACCCACAAAACCAATAAACTAAGATCTAGGATTATCCTTTGTAACTTAAACATGTATGTAGAGACATATAGTTGGATCATGTTTAAGTGATAACCTAAACGATCTATAGTAGATGTTTAAGGTTGAGTACCTTATCTTGGTGACACTATAAATACGACCCGTTTTGTAGTCATTACAATTGTTATGAAGTGCTAAGAATGATCTGATCCTGATAATTCATGTGGAGATATGTGAACGGGGGTATTTTATACAAAAAGTTTGTATAAGATCGGACCATGAAATGAATAATATTTCTATATAACACCATTGTAGAAGTGACATACATTTCACCAGGATGACCATAAATGAGTTGATCTGAATCTTGAGTGAGTTGTGAACTTCTACATATGAAGGTGGTCCTTTAATTTTCAGGGGTAAGAGTGGCCAGTTTCATTGACTCAATATATCTACCATTTTGGGGATTTATCTTATTAGGGAGCTAGAAATACAGCTACACAATAAGGAATTCACTTCTTCTAAACACACTACACAAGAAGGAATTCACTTCTTCTCTATAGTTAGATAATGTAGATAAATTGCTCTCTTAAGGGCTGATTCCGAGGCTTCAACAATTTAACTCACACCCTCTCCTGGCTCGAGAGAGGTTAGGTTATAGTTGGACTATAACTTATTGTTCATTAGAGGGACTAAAGATACTTAAGGAGTTGGATGTAACTATAGAGGCAAAACGGTAATTTTGACTTGGTTGTACTTATGAGCAATTTGTGAAGGGTCAACACATTGTTTGGCTATATCCAATGGACACAAGAATATATTTATAGTATGAAAAGTGTAGTTGTTGGTCTTTAGTGGAGTGATCAACCGTTAATGGAAGTTGATTAATTTAATCAAAGAGTTTGATTAATTAATCAATCACCATTGGAGCTTCAATTTGTAGGTCTATAAGGTCCCCTTATTAGCTCAATTGAGATTTATGAAAATCGAATTAATTTGGATTAGTTTGAATTATTCAAATTAATAAAGGGAATTGATCCTATAAGATATAATTATGAGATATAATATAATGTATATGATACATTATAATATAAAGTTTTTTAATATGATTCAAATATTAGTATGAATTTGATTCATATTAATTAATATAAATTATGTGAGAAAATATTAGAATATAGGCTATATTATATGTGATATAATATAAACTATAGGTTATATGTTATATTAAGATATAATATATGGTTTTAATATATGTATTAAATTAGTCATTATATAAATGTGTGTGTATATAAACTTAATTAATTAAAATTGAGAAGTATGTTTTAATTAATTATATGACTTAATTATTTGAGAGAGATTTATTTTGAATAACTCCCTCATTATTTTCTCATATTGAATTTATGGAATTGGAAATGCAAGAGTTGTAGAAGATGGATCATCTTCCTTTCGCCTATATAAGAACACATTGTGAGGTTGTTGGACATGTGCTTTTGGTATTCTATTAAGTCAAGTTATTTCCTCAAATCCTTTCTCCAAATTAATCTTAATGCCCACAACTCTCATCGATTCTCTGCCTCGAGAATAACGAGGTTTCCACATGGTAGTGTTCGATTGATTGCTGCATTTTTTACAATCAAAGTGTTCGTTGTGTTCGAGTTCCGGAGAGGAATTAAGAAGAGATTAGTCTTCAAGGGTATGTGACTCTTAAATCTCTTTTTTTCCATAATTTATTATATAATATATATATAATATATATATTATATATATATATATATTATTATATAATATATATATATATATATATATATATATATTATATATATATATAATATATATATATATATATATATATATATTTGTATATAGATCTTATATATCCTGTTTCCCCATTTTTTTTATGTTTTTTGTATATTATGTAAAATTAGAATTAGGGCGTAATTGCTTTCGTTACGAGTACTCGCATATCCTTTCAATTGGTATCAGAACAAGTGTTTTCGTCCTAATTTTAATTTTAGTACGAATTACAGAGTTAATAGTGGGACTTAGATTCTGCATAAAAGTATGTTTAATATGGTTTGCTCATTTGGATGTTTTCGTGATTGATTTTAGTTTTTCTGTCGTTTTTTAATTTGATGTTTAAAGGACCCGTTGTCTGGGATTTTTTTCATTTTCTATCGAGTCTATATATCTAGTTCGGGTCGTTTGTGACAATTTTTCGATTTTGATTTGATGGAAAATGGAGCAAGAATCGAGAATTACGGATGAACAGGCAAAAAACTGCAAGCATTTTTCCTTATAACATCGGTGTTTAGCGTTGCAATGCTGGCCCAATGCTATAAGGTAGAAGCCTCAATATCGCAACACTCCAGCTGTAGCATTGCAACACTGCATGGAGCATCACGACTCTGCGAGCAACATAACGATAAGCACTGAAAGGATGTCAACATTGCAACAATGACAAAGAACGTATTGACGCTCTAAATTTGAAGAGGCACATATGTTTCAACCTTCAGTCCGACGATTTGGCTCCCTGGCGGTTCGGTTCAAGCGATTTTCTTCAGTTATTTTTTGTAATAATTTAGTTTTTTTTTTTTGTTTAATTAAATCAATATAATGGTTATAATAATTTAATTAAAGGCTTGGAAAGCCAATCCCAATCCAAATTGCTGCTTTTATTTATGCATTTTATGTATGATTATTTTATTTTTATATATATGTCATAATATATGTCACATAGAAAAATCCCACCATAGAATATACATATATTCATAAATAGTTTTTTTTTTAATATTATTGTTATATTATAAGATTGCATGATATATTAAGCATGTTCATGCATTATTTATATTATAGTTGTTATAATATATAGTTTAGATGTATGAATATATATATTTTTAATTACTTTTATATATAATAGTTATGTATGTAATGTAATGGAATAAAAGGAGCTGCATACTAACTTTTAAATCAATTTTAAATATTTTAAAATTGATTTCATATTAGACCTATGTTTAATAATTTTCTAATTCAATTAGGAATAGGTTTAATATTTTATTTCAGTTTAATATGATTAAATTGATTTCCAATAAGAGATTAAATTTGTAACAAATGTATTTATAAGGAACCATTGTCTAAAGGCAGTTCTGCCTAGACTGGGGTATTTAAGCTGATGAAAACGGAACACCCCTATCTGGGAACTGACCTAAATGGTAAATTGATAGATTTGTTACAAGTATGCAATGAGTGACTCATGTTTGTTAAATGGTTAACGAACAAAAATCAATATTATTAAACTATCCAATGTAAATGTTACTTTGGGAAAATTTAACACACACTTGGTAAAATTATTAGTCGAATTTTCTATGTTTATCAATACTAGGTAAACTACTCTGTTGGAGGAAAATGGAGTATACAATACTTCATTTTACCTTTCACGTTTCTCCTTAAAAGTTCACACAGCGAGATCTATGCTCAACCTCGAGGCACCTTTGCTTGTGTCCCCCTATAAGTGGTGTTTGCATAGATCCATAACAAGATGAATGGAGAGAGTGTTTATAGTAAGTGGAAGAGAGAAGTGTGTCAACATATCCCACGGTCTCCTTCATTAGTTTGAAGTAAACTTTCATGCTTGGCTTCAAGCACCTTTGCTTGTGTCTCCCCACGGATGACATTTGCATGAATTTTTACTCAAACTCCATAAATGGATAGGATTGCTTAGTTTTTGCCCCAATCAGTTTTTCCCTACGATTGGCTTATTAGGGTAGAACTCTGGAATCTAAAATGAGGGGTTACACTTACAAGAAAATGTTAAGCAAGTTAATATTTTCTAGACCAAACAATGGTGACTAATAATTATAGGATTAAGAGTTATTCTGGTGTAATTATTAGTTGAGATTGTCTCAACTAAATGAAAGGGTAACTGATCACCCTATGACGACTTTTACCCTATCCACAGAAGCATCATTGCAAAATAGATGTCATATAGGGTACATTAGATTTTTTTTTGCTAAATTGATTGGTTGTTTAATTGGGTAATGCGTCAAATAACTAATATAAATAAATTGTTTGATTTCAGCAATTTTTACAATGATGAGCACTACTTTAAACCTTCTTTCCGCTAATAAACTAAATGACGATAACTATACAAGCTGGAAAAACACTATTGACACTGTTCTCATTATTGATGACCGCTGATTCATCCTTGTTGAGGAATGTCCTTAAGCCTTAACTGCCCATGCAACTCGAAATGTTCGGAAGGCATATGAATGATGGGTCAAGGCGAATGAAAATGCCCGAGCGTATATCCTGGCTAGCTTGTTTGAAGTTTTGATCAAGAAACATGAGCTTATGCTCACTGCCTGTGAGATCATGGAGTCCCTGAGTGGAATATTTGGACAACCGTCCTCACAACTCAAGCATGACGCTCTTAAGTATATCTTTAATGCCTGATGAAAGAAGGGACATCTATTCATGGACATGTTCTGAATGTGATGATCCACTTTAATGTGGTAGAGATGAATGAGTTTGTCATTGATGAGGCTAGTCAGGTTATCTTCATCTTAGAAACTTTACCTAAAAGTTTCCCATAGTTTCGTAATAACGCTATTATGAACAAGCTTGACTACAACCTAACCATTCTACTTAATGAGCTGCAGATACACCAATCCTTGATGAAAGTTAAGGAATAGAAGGGTGAGGTAAATGTTGCCTCAGACTCTAAAAGTTCAACAGAGGTTCGACCTCTAGAACAAAGTCTCCACGTTCTTCCTCTAGCACCAAAAAGTAGAAGAAGAAGAAGAAACAAGGCTAGGGGAAAGCTAAACCCGTTGTTGCCCAAAAGTGCAAGAAGACCAACGCTGCAAAGAGAATTTGTTTCCATTTCAACGAGGAGGGACACTGTAAGAGGAATTATCCCAAATATTTGGTAGAAAAGAAGAAGGTCAAACAAGATAAATATGATTTTCTAGTGTTGAAAACCTATATAGTGGAGAATGATAATTCAGCTTGGATAATTGATTCAGGCGCCACTAACCATGTTTATTCTTCATTCAGAGAATTAGTTCCTGGCAGTAGCTGAAGAATGGTGAGATGACGATGCGGGTTGGAACTGGGCACGTTGTCTCACTTGTGGTAGTGGAAGGACTCCAACTTTGTTTACAGAAATCTTATCTTTTATTAGAAAATGTTTATGTAGTTCCTGATTAAAAAGGAATTTGATTTCTGTAAAATGCTTATTGGAACAATCCTACACTCTGAATTTTAAAGTGAATATGTGTTTATTTACAAAAATGGTGTTGAGATTTGTTCTACAAAGTTAGAGAATAATCTTTATGTGCTAAAGTCGTTAGCATCAAAAGGCCTACTTAATACTGAATTATTTAGAACTGCAGTAACTCAAAACAAAAGACAAAATGTCTCTCATAAAGAAAATGCCCAACTTTGGCACCTAATATTAGATCACATAAATCTCAATAGGATTGAGAGGTTGGTTAAGAATGGACTTCTAAGTGAGTTAGAAGAAAATTCTCTACCAGTATGTGAGTCATGCCTTGAAGGTAAAATGACTAAGAGACCTTTTATTGGTAAAGGTCACAGAGCCAAAGAACCCTTAGAACTTGTACATTCAAACCTCTGTGGTCCTATGAATGTTAAGGCAAAAGAAGACTTTAAATATTTCATCACCTTTATAGATGATTATTCAAGGTACGTGTATGTTTACTTAATGCAACAAAAGTCTGAAGCCTTTGAAAAGTTAAAAAAGTATAAGGTTGAAGTTGAAAATGCACTAAGTAAAATAATAAAGACACTTCGATCTAATCGAGGTGGAGAGTATATGGATTTAAATTTCTAGGACTATTTGATGGAACATGAAATTGTATCCCAACTCTCGGCATCTGGTGTTCCTCAGTAGAATGGTGTATCAAAAAGGAGAAATTGAATCTTGTTGAACATGGTAAGGTCTACCATGAGTACGCTCCCTTACCTGACTCATTTTAAAGATATGCAGTACAGACTGCAATCTATATTTTGAATTGTGTTCCATCCAAAAGTGTTTTTTAAACATCTTTAGAATTATGGAATTGTCATAAAGGTAGTTTATGCCATTTCATAATCTAGGGTTGTCCAGCATATGTGCTTGAGGCAAATCCTGAGAAATCAGAACCTTGTTAGAAATTATGCCTATTTGTAGGCTACCCTAAAGGAATGAGAGATGGTTACTTTTATGATCCAAAAGATAATAAAGTATTTGTATTGACAAACATTACATTTTTAGAAGAGGACCACATCATAGAGCACAAACCACGCAGTAAAATAGTATTAAATGAGCTTTCCAGTGAAACTATTGAACCATCAACAAGAGTTGTTGAAGAGCCAAGTACACCAATAAGAGTTGTTGATGTCAGTTCATCTAGTAAGTCACATCCACCTTAACCGTTAAGGGAACTCGACGTAGTGGGAGGGTTTCGAACCCACCTATTCGTTTTATGGGTTTAAATGAAACCCTAACCATCATATCTGATGGTGATGTTGAGGATCCATTATCATATAAGAACGCAATGGAGGATGTAGACAAAGATGAATGGATCAAAATTATGAATCTCGAAATGGAGTCTATGTACTTCAATTCAGTATAGGATCTTGTAGATCAACCTAATGGGGTAAAACCTATAGGTTGAAAATGTATATACAAAAGGGAAAATGGGTGTAGATGGGAAGGAGCAAACTTTTAAGGCTGGACTAATGGCAAAGGGTTATACCCTCAGGTTAAGGTGTTTGAGGGTCACCTGGAGAGTTTAGGTCTACAAGACATGCCTCATTTAGTCTAGGACAAGTGGGAGAAATTTCTGGGTGTGTATTGTATGCCTTAGTTTCTAATTTTCATACATTGTATTTATTCTTAATTTTATTTTTTTATAACCCACTAGCTTTAGGACAAGTGGGAGATTGTTGGGATTGATGCCTTAAATCTCATGGATCTCATAGTTCGTAATTATATTGTACAAACACTTTATTTATCTAATAAAATAAAGAGGTATTTTATTTAACTTTTAGTAGCATTAACCCACAAAAACCAATAAACTATGATCCAGAGTTATAATTTATAACTTAAACATGTATGTAGAGATATACAGGTGGATCATATTTAAATGATAACCTAAACGGTCTGTAGTAGATGGATAAGGCTAGATACCTTATCCTGGTGACACTACGATAACGACTCGTTTTGAAGTTGTTACAATTGTTGTAAACTGCTAAAAATGATCTGATCCTGATCATTCATGTAGAGACATGTGAACGGAGGTATTTTATACAAAGAGTTTGTATAAGACTGGACCACGAAACGAATAGTCCTTAGATAAAACCGTTGTTAGAAGAGACTTACATTTCACCAGGATGACCATAGGTGACTTGACTTGAATCCTGAGTGAGTTGTAAACTCCTGCATGACGGCGGTCCTTTGATTTGAATGGGTGAGAGTTGTCAGTTTCGTCGATTCAATATGTCTACCATTTTGAGGATTTATCTGATTAAAGAGTTGGGAACATAACTACAAAAGAAGAAATTCACTCTTTCTCTATAGTCAGAGAATGTAGAGAAATTGCTACCTTAAAGGCTGATTCTTAGGCTCGAACAATGTGGCACCATACCCTCTCTTGGCCCGAGAGGGGTTAGGTTATAGTTGAACTATAACTTGTTGTTCATTAGAGGGATTAGTGGCACTTAAGGAGTTAGATGTAACTATAGGGGCAAAATGATAATTTTTGCATAGCTGTACTTACGAGCAATTTGTGAAGGGTCAATGCACCATTGATTGGTTATATCCAATGGACACAAAAATATGTCTAAAGTGTGAATAGTGCAGTTGTCGATCTTTAGTGGACTGACCGAAAATTAATGGAAGTTGTTAATTTAATCAAAGAGTTTGATTAATTAATCAAGTACCATTGGAGCTTCAATCTCTAGGTCTATAAGGTCCCCTTGTTAGCTCAATTGGGATTTATGAGAACGAATTAATTTGGATTTGAATTGTTCAAATTAATAAAGGGAATTGGTTATATAAGATATAATTATGAGATATAATATAATGTATATGATACATTATAATATAAAGTTTTATTTTAGAGAAAGTTAATTATTTTGAATATAGTTCAAATATTAATATGAAATTGATTCATATTAATTAATATCAATTAAATGAGAAACTATTAGACTATAGATTATATTATATGTGATATAATATAAACTATAGGTTATATGTTATATTAAGATATAACATATGGTTTTAATATTATATATATATATTAATTTAATTAATTAAAATTAAGAAGTTTGTTTTAATTAATTATATGATTTAATTATTTGGGAGAGAGTTATTTGAATAACTCCCCCCGTTATTTTCTCATATTGAATTTATAGAATTAAAAGTGCAAGAGGTGTGGAAGATGGATCATCTTCCTCTTGCCTATATAAGAACACATTGTGAGGTTGTTGGACAAGTGCTTTTGGTATTCTACTCTCTCAAATTATTTCCTCAAGTCCTTTCTCCAAATTAATCTTGAAGCTCACAACTCTCATCGATTCTCTACCTTGAGAATAATGAGATTTCCATGTGGTGGTGTTCGATTGATTGCTGCATTTTTTAAGATCAAAGTGTTCATTGTGTTCGAGTTCTAGAGAGGAATTGAGATGAGATTAGTCTTCAAGGGTATGTGACTCTTGTATATCCTGTTTCTGTTTTTTTTTTTTTTTTAATGTTTTATGTATGTTTGTGAAATTTGAACTAGGATGGGGTTACTTCCGCAATGGGTACTCGCGCATCCTGAATTTTAGCTTCCGTTCGAAAACAAAGATTCTTTCACTAGAAGTGACAGTTCTCCAGCTCAATAAGAAGATTGTTATTTGAAATCTCTCTCACCATTTCTTCTAATGACGTACCTGAAGTGGTGGTGTAAGCTAGCATCGACATGTCAGATATGACTAGATATGAATTGTAGTAGCTCTGAAATCTCATCCTCAATTTCCATAGTCAAAGAACTTCTTCCATATTGGTTGATGGAAATCGTCATCCAATTGACTTGGATATCCTCCAATGGAGTAGTCTTGTGGCATCAGGCTCTGTTGCAACTTAGGGCACGCTTTCACTGGATAGCCCACGAATGAGAAAATCCTAGATGCTTGCACTTGCTGCGATCTTCTTGCAAATTTGACTAACCAAAGAAGTTAACTCAGAAAGTTGATGTTTAAGGTCACTATCCTCGTTACTTGGTTGAGATGCTCATTAGATTGTCTCGAACCTTGATAATGATATTATGCCATGCTAAGAACACTAACACAAAGAAAAGCAAAATCAAATCAAAAGAGTACTTTAACTAAAAACTCAACTAAGCAAAACTAATTGACTTCCCGGGCAATGACGCCAATTTGATATTAAACTGAAATGATGGTGTCAAATCCTACTCTGACCATCAAATAATATTTATAATTACAATCAGTACAACCTATACTACCGAGTGGTACAAGTGGCATGACTGATTCTGTCCGAAGGGAAGCACGAAGATTAGTTTCACGAAGCTAATCTTTAGTT
>NC_052356.1:24693713-24695116 GCF_009727055.1 Benincasa hispida
AGATAGCAGTGCAATCTAATGAAACATTCTAGCTTAGAGGAATGGAATCACCCAATGCAATATTAATCCTAGGATATTTTACTCAATCACCTCAAACACATGGTCAACTTAATTGGTAATGCCACATTAAGCGTTCTAGGTTATTAATTAAGACTTGCTTCCTATTAAACTATATGTCGATTAACCAAGAATTAAACACATCCAAGAACTAACCTAAACATAAGCATTAAGCTCTAGGGTTAAACCATGGTGATGAGTAATGGTAATGTCAAATAATTATTGATTATTCTCTATCTCTAAGCCACTCAAATCAACTATGGGAGTCCTGAAATGTTGCAACTCACTCTTACCCATGAGATGACTCTTACTACTTTGGCAACCAACACATAATAATTACAAATTACATATTAAGTTTTAGTGATTAGCATGCATAACGATTTGGGTTGCAGTCCTAACCATTCAACAAGCTAAATGATTAAATCAAGGGAAAGAGATGCTTGAGATATATATATATTAATTATAAAATCCTCCCAACATTACATATGGGTTCCTCCAAAACCTCTAAAATTAGAAAATAAAAAAAATCTTAACTTCCCTTGATGATAAAGATGTTGGATTTAGTGTCCTAAATCTCGATCATCTTGTAGTTTATAATTTTGTAAATACAAATGATTTATTCAATAAAATAAGAAGTATTTTATTTGACTTCTAGATAGCATTAACTTGATCCAATAAACTAAAATTCGAGGTCATTTTATGAAACTTGAACAGTATGTGGTAGACATACGAGGGGATCGTGTTCAAGCTAAGGCACAGATACAGATATGGATACAAGATACGGATACGAATACGATATGATACGACGATACACCAATTTCTAAAATACTAAGACACAATATGTTGAAGATTCGTTTCTTCTTCGATTTGGGCCTCGTTTTCACCATAAAAATATCGAGAACAGCACGAACAACTCAAACAACAAATTACAGACTCGATAGCTTTAATTATGCCTAAAAACAAAGGGCCCTTACAAACCAAATTTGTAAATTTAAAGCAGTAAATCTAAAGCCCAATGTAACATCCCACACCTTTTTATTTATTTATTAATAATGTAAAACTTTTCCCTTTTCAGTAATTGTCCTTAGTTGAAGGACATGTTTGGAATTCTGAATTTAAAGTATAAATGCGAGGATTGAACACAAAACTGGTGAATCCCGAAGGAAACACAAAAACTGGTGAATCCCGAAGGAAACACCAAAACTGGTGAATCCCGAAGGAAACACAAACTGGTGAATCCGCAGAAAAGGGAAAAACACAAACTGGTAAATCCCGAAGGAAACACAAACCTGGTGAGCATCTAACTAATCAATGAGGATAATCACACAGTCATCTCTTCAACAAAC
>NC_052356.1:24696994-24748928 GCF_009727055.1 Benincasa hispida
CTTCGGGATTCACCAGTTTTGTGTTTCCTTCGGGATTCACAGTTTTGTGTTTCCTTTGGGATTCACCAGTTTTGTGTTTTCTTCGGGATTCACCAGTTTTGTGTTTCTTTCGGGATTCACCAGTTTTGTGGGCATACTTAACTACAATAGAATAGGACTCAGTCTCTTATATGTTACATGTATTTATGTGCCATATGTGGGTATCTAGAGGACATAGATGCCTAGCCTGACCCCAGTGGTGGGGTTACTTACTGAGTATTTTATACTCATTCTTTCTTATGTTGATGTTTTAGGTAAGGGTAGGGATGCATCAGTGATGGCGTAGCGGAATTCATGATCGAGTCACTGGGACTAGTTTTTTTTTTACGCTTCTGCATCATGAGATTTAGAGTTCTTTTCATGTTTCCCTTAATGTTTAGTTTTGATGTTTGAAACTTATTATTAAGAATTGTTTTTCATATGTACTTATTAACCTTTATGATTTATGGGTACCCTATTATTGTTTTTAACAATTGTATTTAATAAACGTCTTTTGAACTTCTCTTGTTTTTAATTAGCATTTACTTCAAATGACTGAGCGTCATTTTAAATTCTTTTCATGCATTTATTTTAGTAACGGCCTTACCTAGGTCCTAGGGGTCGGGTCGTTACACCCAATCCCAAAAACATCCATAAATCACAAACCATTCAACATTCATTAATGTTAATAGAATTCAAAATGCAACCCACCATAATCTGTAAATTAATTATGGAAAAATAAAATTGGGACCAAAAACGCCGCTCTGATACTAATTGAAGGAACCATGAGGTCCATTGCAGAAGCAGGATCGTCTCAATTTCAATATTTCATATAATTAAAAGTTGCAGAACATAGAAATTATGCATAAACATATAATTTACAGCATGCTAAAACAGAAGAGGAAGAAGGGATAGAAATTGACTTATCCTTGAAGAAACCAATGTCTTCTAAAAAATCCTCCCAAATGGTGACGAACACTTCGAAACACCGATCTTCCAAAAATACAGCAAACCAAAAAGAAGGACACCATCAAAAGGTAATCCTTTGTATTCTCTGTAAGGGTTGAGAATTACAGGAGGTGTGGGCTCTATATATTTGGGAAGAGGGAGAGAAGAATTGAGAGAAAGAAGAGAGATCTAAACTACACCCACAGACCGTCTTTGTATAACTTTGTGAAGAAGATGAAGATCGTTAAATTGAAAAATCTCAAAATTGATTGAGGAGTGAATTATATAATAAATAATTATATATATATATATATATACATGATAACTACCTTATCATATAATATATATTAAACTATATGTTATATCAAATATAACACATAACCTATAGTTTTTATATTGTATCAAATACAATATAACCTATAGTTTGAATTCTCTCAATCATTTGTGGTATTTAATATAAATACATTTATACTAAATTTATTATATGAATCCAATCCATATAATTAGTATTTGAATCATATTCAAATATTTAATTCCTCTCAAAATAAACTTTATATTATAATGTATCCAATACATTATACTAATTATATCACATAAATTAATTTAAATTAATTATATCATATATAATTAATTTGAACAATTCAAATTAATCCAAAATTGATTCTCAATATTCTCAATAAACTTTTCCTCCTCCTTCTACCAATTCCATCAAAGTCCACTCTTTGGAATCTCATTCCGAGAATACCGAGGATTTTGAGTGGTGGTGTCGTCCCATATTGCTGTTTGTTCGTGTGCTGTCGTTCGTGTAGACAACCGTTGTGCTGCTAGGCGACTGTTTGCTGGGCAATAGGACTGTAGAGGAGTCGCTTCCGTTGGATTGAATGCGATTGAAGATTGTCTTCAACTAGTACGTTTACTCAATCTGTTGTATTTTAATTGTTAAAGCATGCCTATAATTAGTGTTACAATGCATATATGTTTGTTAGAATGTATGTGTGGAAATTCGGTCACAATGAAATCGAAAAGATCCGAACCCATTCATGGATACTCTTGTTCAAGAATTCCTTCAAGATATATTATGTGTCCATCTTAACCAACCAACATTGCAACAACCCTTCACAGATCGCTCGTAAGTATAATTCGGCCAATAACCGTTATGCCCCTATAGTTACATCTAACTCCTTAAGTACCATTGAATCCTCTAATGAATATAAGTCATAGTCCTACTATGACTGAGTCCTCTTTTCCAAAGAGAAGTTGTGGCCACTATGTTCAAACCTCAGAATCAGCCTTTAAGGGAACAATCTCTCTACTTACCCCTGCTTCAAGGAAGGAGTAAATTCTATCTTGTGTAAATGAGTTCCCAACTCCCAGATCAGACAAGTCCCCAAAAAGGTAGGCATGTCGAGTTGACAATCTGGCCACTCTCACCCATACTAATCAAAGGACCGCCCTCAAAGGCAAGAGTTTCCAAAACACTCAGGATTGAGGTCATGTCACCTATGGTCATCTAGGTGAGATGTCAGTCTCCAGTATCAACGACATTATATACAGAGTCTAGTCATCTCGTGGTCCGATCTTATACAAACTCTTTGTATAAGACACCTCCGCTCGCATGTCTCCACATGAATAGTCAGGATCTACCATCTGTAGTAGTTTACAACACTTGAAAACCTCTACAAAGCAGGCCGTATTCGTAGTGTCACCAGGATTAGGTATCACTTAAGGCATGATCCATTTGTATATCACATATACATGCTTAAGTTTACATAAGATAACCATGGAGCTTTATTTATTGGATATGAGTAAATGCCAGAATGAAATAACAGTTATTTTATTCATAAAACAATATGTATAATTTACAAACAATAAGACTCCGGGAGAATTAGGACACCAATCCCAACAGCCACATTGAAGTGGACCATCATATTAAGGACATGCTCCCTAACATATGATCTCTTATTCATCCTGGTGTTGAAGATGAACTTTAGAGTTTCATGCCTGAGTTGTGTGGTCGGTTGCTCAAACATCTCAGGCAATGACTCCATGATCTCTCATGCAATCATCATGGACTCATGCTTTTTGGCCAAGGCTTTAGTTAAGCTTGACAAAATGCAAACTTTGGCTTTATCGTTAGCCTTAGTCCACTTGTGATAGGCATCATAACATTTTGTGATGCTACGGATCCAGGGATTAGACGATATTCCTCCGTTAAGATGAATTTGAGATCATCGATGACCAAGACAATGTTAATCATATTTTTTTCAAGATGCATAATTTTTACCAGTCAATTATTCGCATAAAGTAAATTGATTGCAATGCTAGTCATTATAGATTACTGAAAGAATACAAATTATTTTCATTAGATATATTTGCAAAGACTCATTTAACCCAATCAAAATTAGCAAAACATTAATAAACCCTAATATCATTTAATTTTGCAATGATACTTCAGTGACTTAGAATAAATGTTATCTCAGGGTGTACAGTTACCCCTTCACTAAATTGAGACATTCTCAATTAAATATTACACCAAAATAACTCTTATTTCTACAATACTTAATTACTATTGTTTTGGTCAAGAAATTATTAACTTCCTTAATGTTTTCCTATCGGTATAACCCTTCATTTTTAACCTTATAGCCCGACCCTAATTAGCCTACCTCGGGGAAGAACATAATTGGTGCAATTAACTATATTGATCTTATTCATTTCTGGAGTATGTTTTGTCCCTTTCCATGCAAGTACCTTCCTAAGGGGATATTCCCAGGGTGTCACGAGGCCGAGCATGGAAAAACATTACAAACTAATGAAGGAAACCGTAGGATATGTTGACACACATCCTTCTCCCATTTACTATAAATACTTTCTCTTCGGTTTTATGCTTTAAAACTCATAGATAGTAAGTGTTATTAATTGACCATCATCAATAAAGAGTTATAGATGCTAATTCAATAAATGTTATTGATTTTTTTATATTTTTGTCTTAATAGCCCTAAATCAAATAAACTAACATCCCTTATGAGTCTTGAACTATATGTGGAGACATACAGAGATCAATGTTCAAGATACAGCCTAAAAGGTCTATAGTATAAGGATAAGGCTGGGTACCTTATCTTGGTGACACTGTGGATAGACCCACTTTGCATTTGATACAAACGCAATGATCCAATGCATTCGAGTAGGTGACATACAAGTGGGAGTATCCTATGCAATGAATTTTCATAAGACCGAACCACGAAATAGTAACCACCACTAGATGTAACACCGTTAACTAGTTAGGTTCCTATTTCAATAGGATAACCTAAGCAACTTAGTCTTAATCCTGAGTATATTATGAACTTCTGTTCACGAGGCATTGTCTTTTGAGTTGTTTGGGTGAGAATGGCTAGTTCATCGACTCAATATACCAACCATTTTGGAGACATGACCGAGTGAAGGGTTGGAAACATAACAATATAAGTTGGAATTCACTTTTTCCCATCTTCAAGGTAAGTGGATGAGTGTTTCCTTAAGTGGTCTCTCTGAGACTTGAACAAAGGGTCTTACCCTCTCATTGGCCCGAGAGGGGTTTCTATTTATTGGTGGACCATAAACAAGTTGTTAAAGGAGCACTAGTATTTAAGAAGTCAGAGGTAACTCAAGGGTAAAATGGTAATTTGACCCAGTTGGAGTTACGAACACTCATGAAGGACTAACTTGTTATTATTGGTTTATATCCGTGGCATAGAAATATATTCATAGCGAGAAAAGTGAAGTTGTGAGTCTTTAGTGGAGTGTATCTACAGTGAACAAATATTGATTAACTTGGTTAATGATTTTAGCCAATTAATCTAATCGTTGGAGCTTCTAATCTACAGGTCCACCAGGTCCCCTTGTTAGCTCACTAAAGGATATTAAAGATGGATGATTTGAATTGTTCAAATCAATTTGAGAAAATTGTATATTAATATGATTAATATGTAATTGATTATGGATGGGATATATAATTCAAATTAAGTTGGAAAGAAACATTTGAATGAGATTCAAATAATTAATTCAAGTGAATTATATTCACATAGAATTAATTAATAGAGAGGTGTTACACATATACGTATGATGTTTATGATAATTAAATATATATACAATAAATTGGATTTAATGTATAAATATTTATTTAATTATTGTGCTAATCAATTAAATAAGTGTTATTTAATTAATTATACTAATTAATTAAATAAATGCTATTTAATTAATTGTGCACAATGAAAAATTAGAAAAAGACTAGGAGAAGGGGTTGACCCTTCTCTATATAAAGTCTTTCTTATGGCCATTTTGGGAACACACAGAACACAACAAAATTGTGAGCATTCATTTTACAATTTTTCCCCTAAGCCACAAAAGAAATCCTTTCTACTTTCTCAAAAAGTTTTCCTCCTCGCCCTCTTCCAATAGTTGGATATCACTTATCCTTCTATTGGAATACTTGAGAATAACAAGGTTACTCTCATAGTCGTGTTCAAGATTGTTCGAGGAAACATCTGTGTTCAAGATTGTTGGAGAAGTTGTTCGTTGGAACTTCGAGAGGACCGTTCTAGGAGCATGGGAATCTACAAATGTGATAATGGTTCTAACCTTTCCCTACAACATGCTATTTACATGTTTATTCTACATTTATTATGTTTTAGTTTATTGTTTTTTTTTATGTAAAGATCGATTTATAGGATGCAAGTCATTCACAATGCTTTCGTTACGAGATCTGATCCCATCACTTTCACCATTCACTTGATATTGACCCATGCAAACACCTTCCTAAGGGAGGACGCATCAAGGGCATCACAGGTCGAGCATGAATCTCACGATGTGAATTTCATGGAAGATCGTGAGTAGAAAAAATGACATATCATACATCTTTGTCCTTCCACTAATTGTTCTAGAATCTAGGGTTTATTAACTTAGATAAATCTGGCTAATTAATTTAATTAGGTCATTGTTAATTTGCTCAATATAACGTTTATATTGAATAATTTAACAATATATGATTATTATTTATTAAACACTTTAATAAATCTAATCATTTATTGTATGCATATAAAATGTTTGACAAATTCACCTCACAGGTAGAGGCATTTCCTTTCGATCAACTTAAGTATCTCAATCCTAGACAGAACTTTCCTTAGACAAGGTCCCTTATAGGCAAACATTGTATAAACTTATCTTTTATTTTGTTCATTTTAATCCTATTAAAAGAGAATAAAAGATTATCCTATTTCTAATCATATTAGAAATATTTTAACATAAAGTCTATTTTTTTCAAATTCAAATAATTTAAAATTAATAATTTGAACCTTATGTTTGCATGCAACTCTGTATTATAGATTTTAATGTTTAATTCATTAAACATGTAACTTTTATATCTTAATGATTTAAAACCTATAACATGCATTTGAGTGACATAATAAATACAACTATTATATTTATTTAAGTAATGTCATGCTCAATACATCATTAGTTTTTATTAACATACATAATATAACATTTATATTATTATTAATGAAAACTATATAGCATACATGCTTTTAATCAAATATTGAAGCATTATAATAGACAAACTATATTATAATCATACAAACTATATAGAAGACATCATGCATGTACATACTTTAGGAATAAACCTAAACTTCAAATATAACATTTATATTTAAATATGATGCATGATTATGCATAACCTATGGTGGGATTTTAAACTATAGGTCACACAAAAACATATAATTAACATAATTTAAACGTACATCTCATGCATATTAAACTATACTATAGAGCAATAATAGACCGAAATTTGGTACCCTAATTAAAATAATTGAATTAATATAATCAAATTTTATTAATTTAATTATAAAACAAAAAACAAAGGAAATGCTGCAATTGGTCCTCGAACTGACGATCTGGAACTCCCGCACACGACTCTTGAAGTTCGGAGCATCGCGACATTATACCCTAGCACCACGACGATATGAAAAATAATTTCGTTCGGCCTTGCCTCGGACCATCGCGACACTAGGGCATAGTGCTACAACACTGTTATCGAGAATGCCCATATTGCTTCAATTTCTGCCATTTTTCTGTGTTTCAGTATTATTTTTGACAAAGCCAGCAACAAGAATGACCCAGACTTAAAAATACATACTCGATTTACAGAATTAAGTGAACAAAAAACAACCGGGCCCTTACAATTGATCAAATCAAATAGGAAAGCTATAAATCTAAGTGTCAAATTCCAAAACCATCTATTACGCAAATCCCAAAATACAAAATTCCATAGCATGATCATATAAATTTTACAGAATTTGTACCCATCATAACATTTCAGAATTTTCTAAACCAAAAGTAAAAACAAATCCATTGGCTCTGATACCAATTAAGGGATTAAATCCCAATGCGAAAGCATTTTATCATCTTTTGTCTTTCAATTGGGATAAGAAAAAATTACATAATTGAAAAAAGAACTAAGATAACATATAAAAGAGAATTGAGAAAAAAAAAACCTTTTCTTAAGAATGAATCTTCACGAAATCCTTAAGTCTTCCTCTCTGTGAAAATTCTCAAGATCACAAACAGACACCACCAATTGGCTAACTAACTATTCTCAGGGAGAATCAATGGAATTGTGGGATCCTTTCACTTTGCAGGAATTGAAAAATTTGTGAGAGAGATTTAGAGAGAATTGAGAAAGAAAGGGAAATTCAACTTTCTAAGAGTAAAAATTAGATTCTTTATTCTGTAATTTTGTTTTGTATCAATATACAGAAAAAAAATATTATGTGAGGGAAGTTATCTTTCACCCCACTCTTCACTCCCCTGCAAATTGTAGGGGAGCTATTTCAATTTTTTATTTAAATTATTATTATTTATTAAATCAAATATATATATATAATATAATATAATATATATAATAAAACTTAATATATATAATAAATAATTAAATACACAATAATAATTAACTATTTGTTAATTAATTAATTAATATATAACTATCACATATTTATTAATTATGCATTTAAATCATATAAAAATACATATCTCTCTTAACCCATAGTTTTAATATAAATCTCATTCACATTGATTTTACTCTATAGTTTTAATAAGAATCCAATTCATATTTACTTTAATATTTGAATCTTATTCAAATGTTATTCTCGCATATCATATATTTTTAATTACAAATCATATTTATAATTAACTATATACTATAATATATCAATATACAGTATACTTTATATTCATCCTTATTAATGTAAAATTCCCTTAAATAATTTGAACAACTCAAATTATTCTAAAAAATTAATTGATCTTTGTTTTACCCTTAGTAAGCTAGCAGGAGACCTTATGAACCTATAGATTAGAAGTTTCAATGATTCAATATTAAATTAATTAAATTCTTTAATAAAATTAATCAGCATTCATTAACTGTGGATCACTCCATTAAAGACCCACGTCTGCACTCTTCATACTGTGGATATATATTTGTGTCCATAGATATAACTAATCATCAATAAGTAGATCCTTCATGAATTATTCATAATTACAGTTGGGCCAAATTACCATTTTACCCCTGTAATGACATCTTTCTCCTTAAGCTCCACTGATTCTCTAATGAACAATCTATTTATAGTCCTACTATAAACAAATCTCTCTCGAACTAATGAAAGGGAGGGCTCATTGTTCAAGACTCAAAGTCAGTACTTAAGAGGGAAAATCATCTACTTTCCTTGAAAGCGAGAAGAAGCGAACTCTATCTTGTGCAACTATGTTCCCAACTCCCTACTTGCACAAATCCCAAAATGGTAGGCTTGTTGAGTCAGCGGCACGGGTCACTCTCACCCATACAGATTAAATGATTGTCTTCATAGACACGAGTCCATAACTCACTCAAGATTGAGAGCAAGTTACCTATGGTCATCTTATGAAATGTTAGTTTCTTCAATGAACGGTGTCATAAAGAGAGACCAAACATTTCGTGGTCCGGTCTTATACAAAATTTTTGTACAGGATACCTCCACTCACATGTCTCTACATGAACGATTTGGATCAAATCGTTTGTAACACTTACAAAGTGGTTGTATCCAGTGTTATCAAGATAAGACACCCAACCTTATCCATATACTACATACCTTCTAAGTTATTATCTGAACATAATCCACTTGTATGTCTACCACATACTGTTCAAGTTGCTGTGAAAGATATATTTGAAGGAACTCTTATACAAGAGTACCTCTGAGCGGAAGCGGATCGTTCCAAATATATTGTGACAGAATTACCACATTTACATTCAAACCAGACAAGATATGCATTATACAATAAGTTACCGACATGCTTTTAGAACTAAACAACAAAGAGAAGAGATGCGCACCAGTTGAAGAACACTTCTCCATAGAAAATCTCGTTCTCTCTAAAGGGACTGCTTCTCTCGCTCTCGCTAGAACGTCCACGTAATCGTTCACTAAAACACCGGTCGTCTACCCACGGACGGCCTCCACACGAACACAAGAATGGGGATGACACCACCACTTAGAACCCTCGGTATTCTCGGTGTGAGAGTCTAGAAGTGTGGGCTCTGTTAGATTTGGTAGAGGGAAGGAGGAATCGAAGATTGTATAGCACAACAAAGCAAGTGGGAGAAGGCAGGTCTATCATATAGACAATGCTTGATCATTTAAAAGAAAGTACATGATCATGTAGTAAATAAGCTGTGATCGTATAGATGATCGTTTAGTAAACGCTCGGGCGCTAGACGATCGTTTAGAAAAAGGCGCGCGTGTATACGATCGTGTAGCAACGATGAGCTATCGTATAGTCTCTCAGTTTGCTGTGCGATAGGTTGTATACAACTCGTAAGTGAATTATGTGATCTCTTGTAAAATGAAAACGATGTTCATTTTATTCTTCAATTATGAAAACTGAATGAAACCTCCCATTAACACACGGTTACGGAGAAAACACCGGCACAATTATCCTATAATTGTTCAATTAAAAAATAATAAATATAATCATATTATATTCATTAACCTATAGTTTAATATCACATATAAACCATAGTGTTTTCTCCTCCACTAGATATAAATCATATTTATATCCATTTTCCTCCAATTAATGTATCTCATACATAAAGTCAATCATATCATATATAATTAACCAGTTCAATCCTATCATATATAATCGAACTCCCTCTTGTCAATTTGAACACTTCAAACTGACCCAAAAACTGATTCTCAACTTGAATCCATTGAGCTACCAAGGGGACCTTATGAACCTATGGCTCGAAGCTCCAACGGTACATGAATAGCTAACTAAACTCTTTAGCCACGAGATCCACCATCTGTTAACTGTCAGGCATTCCACTAACTGTCTCTTATACACATCTAGATGTGTATAAGAGACAGTAGTTAAACTATCTATAGCAAATCAAACACTTTTAACTATTCTACAAAGTGAGTCGCATCCGTAGCATTACCAGGATAAGGTTTTCCTCCTATATCCATATACTACAGGCCATTTTGGTTATCACTTAAGACATGATCCACTTGTATGTCTCCACATACATGCTGTCTCTTATACACATCTAGATGTGTATAAGAGACAGGTGCTACATTGTTTAAGCCCCGGGATTAGCCCTTAAGGGAGCAATCTATCTACTTACCCCTGTTTCAGAGAAGGAGTGAATTTCATCTTGTGTAGCTGAGTTCCCAGCTCTCAAATTAGTCGAATCTCCAAAGTGGTAGGTTTGAGTCGGCGAACTGGCCACTCGCACCCTGTCTCTTATACACATCTAGATGTGTATAAGAGACAGCTCCAAAGTGGTAGGTTTGAGTCGGCGAACTGGCCACTCGCACCCATGCAAATCAAAGAACTGCCCTCAAAGGTAGGAATTCCCAACTCACTCAGGATTGAGGTCATGTTACCTACGGTCATCCTAGTAAAGTGAAGTCTCGGTCATGAACGACGTTATATAATAAGACATTAACACTTCGTGGTTAGGTCTTATACAAACTCTTTGTATAGAATGCCCCCGCTTGCATGTCCCTACATGAATGATCAGGATCAGACCATCTGTAGCAAGTCACAACACTTGTAACTATTCTACAAAGTGAGTCGCATCCGTAGCATTACCAGGATAAGGTTTTCCTCCTATATCCATATACTACAGGCCATTTTGGTTATCACTTAAGACATGATCCACTTGTATGTCTCCACATACATGCATGCTTAAGTTACATAATGACAACCAGGGATTTTAGTTTATTGGTTTATGGTAAAGCAAATAAAATATCCAATATTCATTGACAATAAGTGAAGAAAATATCATATATTATACATCACAAGCGTTTGTTCAAAACTATGTTTACAAACTATAGAACACGAGAGTTTAGGGCATCATCCCCAACAGTATTTATCAAGTATATCTTCACAAGGAACTGTACAGGGGTATAAATCCTGTATTAACAACCTAAGAATAGAACCTAACCAAATTAACCAAATCCTAAAGAGTCTCCAAAGGAGACCTAGTATACAAGAGACTTAGTATACATTCATACCCTCCCTCAAACTCAAGGTGGTAAGGTAGGAATCAACTTGAGTTTGTTAAGTAGTTAGAGAAAACGACCAGGAGGCAAAGCTTTGGTGAGAATGTCGGCGAGTTACTCAGCAGTGGAAACAGAGCGTAACATCAGAGTTTCGTTTAAGAGATGATGAAGAACAAAGTGACAATCATTCTCAATATACTTGGTACATTTATGAAAAACATCATTATAAGCAATCTGAATGGCACTACGATTGTCACAGTGAAGCATAGTGGTAAACGATTGAGGGACTCCCATATCAGTAAGAAGCCAACAAATCCACAGGAGTTCTGATGTAGCATCAGCCAGAGCACGATATTCAGACTCCATACTAGAACGGGAAACAACACTTTATTTCTTATTGCGCTAAGAAATGAGAGAATCACCAAGGTAGAAACAATAACCGGAGGTAGAATGCCAGTCGGTAGGATCACCAACCCAATAGCATCAGAATAGCCTGAAAAAACTGATGAAAGACTGGGAAGAAAACTGAAATCCATGCCCTAAAGTACCTTTGACATAATGGAGGATACGAAGAATAGCAGTAAAATGAATGGTCCGAGGGACAGCCATGAACTGACTAACAATGTGAGCATCATGTGCAATGTTAAGATGAGTGACTGTCAGATAAATAAGACTGTCGACAAGCTGACAATAGAGACTGGCATCCTCAAGTGAAATTCCATCAAACGGAGTCAAACAAACATTGGGATCGAGTGGTGTTGGAGCTATAGTAGAGTCAGTAATACCGGAGTGCACTAAAAGATCTTGAGGCATACTTTACTTGAGATAACGAATAACTAGCAGACCTCAATGATACTTCAAGGCTAAGAAAGTAACTGAGTGAACCCAAGTCCTTCATCTCAAAGTGTTTGCCAAGATAGCATTGTAGATCAAAGATAGCTTAAAGATCATCCCCAGTAATAATCATATCATCGACATACAGGAGAAGAAGAACAATACCATGAGTTTTCTGCCGCATAAATAGTGTCGTGTCATGAGAACTAGATGTATATCCAAGTTGAATGATAGTGGAACTAAAAGTTGCAAACCAAGCTCGAGGGCTTGCTTCAAACCATACAATGCTCGTGGAGGAGGCATACTTTCTGGGATGGACAAAAGACACCTGGGGGTGGTTGTATGTATACTTCCTCAGATAAGACCCCATTAAGGAAAGCGTTCTTGACATTCATTTGAAAAAGTGGCCACTATTGAGTTGCAGCAACTTCTAAGAGACACCGAACAGATGTCATTCATGCCACAGGTGCGAAGGTCTCTTCCTGATCGATCCCATACTCTTGAGAATATCCTTTTGCTACCAACCAAGCTTCATAACGCTCAACATAACCATCAGAGTGAGTCTTGATCTTGTAGACTCACTTGCAACCAATGGGTTTCTTTCTGGGGAGTAAGTGTGAAGGAACTCTAACGAGAGAGAACCTTGAGCAGAAGCGGATTGACCAAATTCCATTTTTATTGAATATAAATTTTACAGTAAATAATAAACAAGATATACATTTAATTCTAAATTACAGCATGCTTTAGAAAGGATTTCAAGAAACCTCACCTTTGAAGATCTTTCTTCACGTTTTCCCTCGAATAGTTCATGAACAACTTGAAGACTTTCTTCAAGATTAACCTCGAACAAAACTGAACACTACCATGAATGTTACTTTGGTATTCTCAGGGTGAGAACCCAGGAGTGGTGGGCTCTGGCTATTTTGGATTTTTTAGGGAAAACTTAATGTATTTTAGGAAGGTTAGAGAACTCTCTCAAAGACTTAAAACCACAAAACTCTTCTATTGTTTACACTATCTCTTTTCTCAATCGATTAACCAACCTTGAAGAAGAAGAAAATATTTTTCTTTTATTCTCCTTGCCAAAAATAACCACCACCCACTGAGAAAAGAAGGGGAAGGGAGTTGTAACTCCCTTCCTTATTATTAAGATAATAATAATATAAATATAAATCTGATAACTAACTTATCATATTATATATATATATATTAAATTATATGTTATATCAAATATAACATATAACCTATAGTTTTAATATTGTATCATATACAATATCAACTATAGTTTCTTTTCTCTTTTATATGACATTTAATATAAATCTTGTTTATATTAAATTTAACAACTATGAATCCAATTCATAGAAACTATATTTGAATCTCGTTCAAATATTTATTTCCTCTCATTAAACTATAATGTATCAAATACAATATGACAATTATATCACATATAATTGAAACAACTTAATTATATCATATATAATTAATCCCTCTATTAATTTGAACAATTCAAATTAATCCAAAAACTGATTCTCAATTAATCTTATTGAGCTACCAAGGAGACCTCATGGACTTGTAGCTTGAAGCTCCAACAGTACATGAATAATTAATTAAACTCTTTAATTACATTATTCACCATCCGTTAACTGTCGGGCACTTCACTAAAAATCGGCAGCAACACTCTTCGCACTACAGATATGTTTTTGTGTCCATTGGATATAATAAATCAATAGTATGATGACCCTTCACAAATTACTCGTAAGTACAGCTAGGCTAAATTACCGTTTTGCCCGTGTAGTTACATCTACATCCTTAAGTACCACTGATCCCTCTAATGAATAATAGATCATAGTTCAACTATGACTAAACCCCTCTCGGGCCAGGAGAGGGTGTGGCGCCACATTGTTTATCACCTAGAATCAGCCCTTAAGGGAGCAATTTATCCACTTATCCCTGCCTCGAGGAAGAAGTGTATTCCATCTTGTATAGTTGTGTTCCCAACTCCCCAATCAGACGAATCCCCAAAATGGTAGGCTTGTTGAGTCGGCGATCTAGCCACTCTCACCCATAGAAATCAAAGGACCGCCCTCATAAGCAGGAGTTCACAACTCACTCAGGATTCAGGCCATGTTATCTATGGTCATTCTAGTGAAATGTAAGTCTCTATTATGAATAGAGTTATATAATGAAACTAAAAATTTCATGGTCTGGTCTTATATAAACTCCTTTGTATAGAATATCCCCGCTCGCATGTATATACATGAATGATCAAAATCAGATCATTTGTAGTACTTTACTACAATTGTAACACCTACAAAGTGGGTCATATTCGTAGTGTCACCAGGATAAGGTACCCAACCTTATCCATCTACTACAGACCATCAGGTTATCACTTAAACATGATCCACCCGTATGTCTCTATATACATGTTTAAGTTACAAAGATAACCTTGGAGGTTAGTTTATTGGTTTGTGGTTAATGCAACTAAAATATCATATATTCTATAGACAATGAATAAAATATCATATATTTTGTTAAATACATAATGAGTTTGTTCAATAATATTTACAAACTATGAGACTCTACGAGATTTAGAGCATCAACCCCAACAATCTTTCATTTGACCTAAATCTAGTGGGGTGTACAATATAATCAAAATACAAAGTACACAAATAATAAACTAGGGCATAACATGCACAGTCGCCCAGTACAAATCCTCCACTTGCCCTAGTCCAGATGAGCCTATCCCATAGACCCATACTCTATAGGTGACCTTCAAACACTGTAGCCATGAGGGCCTTTGTAAATAGATCAGCAACGTTATGCTCTGAAGCTATCTGCATGACAATCACGTTCTCTCAATGCACAATCTCTCAGATGAAATAATACTTCCGCTCTATATGCTTGTCACGCTTGTGACTCCTAGGCTCTCGGGAATTAGCCACAACACCACTATTATCACAATAAAATGTGATGGGCTTTGACATATCTGGAACAACTTTTAGATAAGTCAAGAATTTCCTAAGTTAAATGGCTTCCTTAGTAGCTTCACAAGCCACTACATACTCAGCCTCCATGGTGGAGTCAGCGATGCACCCTTGCTTGGTGTTTCACCATACTACTGTCTCCCCCCCCCCCCTCGTTAAGAGTGAACACCGATCCTGATGTGGATTTCCTATAATCATTATCAATTTTGAAAATTAGAATCTGTGCATCCCATAAAAAATCAAATCCTTAGAACCATACATGAGCATGTAATCCCTCTTCTCCGTAGATACTTGAAGATGTTTTTAACGGCTATCCAATGATCTAATCCTAGATTAGATTGATATCTACTGACTATCCCCACTGCATAGCAGATGTCAGGTTTAGTACGTAACATCACATACATCAAGCTGCCTACAGCAAATGCAGAGGGGATCCGTCTCATCTCCTTAACCTACTAAGGTGTCTTAGGACACTGTTTCTTAGACAATGTAACCCCGGGCCTTAAAGGCAATAAGCCCCTCTTGGAGTTCTAGATCGAATATATGACAAGCATCTTGTCAATATAAGATGCCTGAGATAGTGCTAGCATTTTGTTCTTTCAATCTCTAAAGATCTGAATACCCAGAACAAACTAAGCCTTTCCCAAATCTTTCATTTGGAATTGAATCGCTAGCCAGTTCTTAACTATAGTCAGTAAACCTACATTATTCCCAATGAGTAGGATACCATCTACATATAACACTAGAAAAACTATTGAACTGTTGATGATATTCTTGTATACACAAGGCTCATCAATTTTTGACCAAAGCCATAAGATTTGATCGCAGTATCAAACCTTGTTTTCCAAGATCGAGAAGCTTGTTTCAGTCCATAAATGTACTGACTAAGCTTGCAAACCTTTTGCTTTTGACCTTGGGTTATGAATCCTTCGGGCTACACCATGTAAATGGTCTACTCAAGATTGCCATTCAGAAGACCAGTCTTGATATCCATTTCCAAATTTCATAATCATAATATGAGCCAATGGATAAGAGGATCTAGATAGACTTAAGCATGGCAACAAGCGAGAATTCTCCTCATAGTCAACTCCCTATACTTGGGTATAACCCTTTGCCACTAGTCTAGCCTTGAAGGTTTGCACTTTCTCATCAGCACCCCATTTTCTCTTGTAGATCCATTTACAACCTATAGGTTTAACCCCATCAAGTTGATCTATAAGATCCCATATGGAATTGAAGTACATAGACTCCATTTCGAGATCCATCGCTTTGACCATTCATCTCTGTCAACATCCTTCATTTCCTTCTTGTAAGACAATGGATCTTCAACTTCGCCATTAGCTACTATAGCCAGGATTTCAGTTAAACTCATATAGCAAATAGGTGGGTTCGCAACCCTCTCATTACGTCGAGGTTCCCTCAACACATGAGGTGGATTTGACCTACTAGACGAACATACTTCAATAACTCTTGTTGAGGTACTAACTTCTTCAACAACTCTTATTGAAGATTTAGTAGTCTCTTTGGAAATCTCATTCAACACAATCTTACTTCTGGGCCTGTGCTCCTTTATGTGGTCTTATTAAAAAAAAACTAGCATTTGTCGATACAAATACTTTGTTTTCTTTAGGATCAAAGAAGTAACCACCTCTCGTTCCTTTGAGGTAGCCTACAAATAGGCACAATCTTGAACGTGGTTCCAATTTCTTAGGATTAGCTTCAAGCACATGTGCTGGGCAACCCCAGATTCTGAAATGACGTAAACTAGCTTTACGACCATTCCATAACTCCAAAGGTGTTCTTCTTAGAAAGAACGCAGTTCAGGATGTACGTTGCAGTCTCTACTGCATAATCCCAAAACGAGTCAAGTAAGGAAGTGTAACTCATCATAGACCGAACTATGTCCAATAGGGTTCGATTTCTCCTTTCTGATACATCATTTTGTTGAGGTGTACCAGGTGCTGAGAGTTGGGATACAATTCCATGATCTATTATATAGTTATGGAATGTTAAATCCACAAACTCTCCACCTCTATCAGATCGAAATGTTTTATTCGTTCTATTTAATGCATTTTCAACTTCAGTCTTGAATTCTTTGAACTTTTCAAAAGATTCAGACTTATGTTGCATTAAATAAACGTACCTATATCTTGAATAATCATCAGTAAAAGTGATGAAATATTAATAACTTCCTCTAGTGTTATGGAGGGCATTTGTTGCTAACGGTCTTAGCACATACAAATTATTTTCTAGTTTTGCAGAACAAATATCAACACCATTCTTAGTAATAAATACTTTATTGGCAAAAAAGTTGATATTATAAAATTGTTCTAACAAACACTTTATAGAAATTAAGTTCCTTTTTAAATCAGAAACTATAAATACATCTTTTAAAAATTAAAAAAAAAAATTGT
Source organism: Benincasa hispida (assembly GCF_009727055.1). Classification (NCBI taxonomy): domain Eukaryota; kingdom Viridiplantae; phylum Streptophyta; class Magnoliopsida; order Cucurbitales; family Cucurbitaceae; genus Benincasa; species Benincasa hispida. The sequence continues at coordinate 24,714,752 of NC_052356.1, forward strand.
AAAGTCAACCAGAGACCTCCTACTGCCACAGCTGAGATAAAGTGCTCGGTTCCAACTCGCATCATCATCTCACCAGTATCTAGTTGCCGCCAGAAACTAATTCCCTAAAATGAAGAACAAACGTTGTTAATGTCTCTAGAGTCAATAATCCAAGCAAAATTATCATTCTCCACTAAACAAGTTTCCAACACAAGCAAATCATATTTACCTTATTTGGCGTTCTTCTTTTCTGCCAAATATTTAGGGCAGTTCCTCTTCCAATGCCCATCTTGGTTGCAATGGAAACATTTTCCTTTGTTAGCATTGATAGGTTGTCTACCCCTTTGTATAGAAACTACTGGGTTAACCTTCCCCTTTCCACTATTCTTCTTCTTCCACCCTTCTTCCCCTTTCCACCCTTCTTCTTCTTCCATTTTATGGAACTTTTTGGAAGATGAAGCAACATTTGCATCACCCTTTTTATCCTTACTTTTCACTAAGCATAGGAAGGTTTGTAGCTCATTGAGTAGGGTGGTCAGGTTGTAGTCAATTTTGTTCAAAACAACATTGTTACGAAAATGCAAGAAACTTTCAGGGAAAGATTTCAGTATTATGCTAACCTGACTGACTTCATCGATGCTTGACTCATTCATCTCTGCCAGTTGAAGTGGATCATCATGTTGAGAACATGTTCTCGAATAGATGCCCCTTCTTGCATATGGGCATTGAAGATGTATTTCATAGCGTCATGTCTGAGCTGTGCAGACGGTTGTCTGAACATTCTCCTCAGGGACTCCATAATCTCACGTGATGTGAGCATGGGCTCATGCTTCTTGGCCAAGACTTCATTAAGGCTTGCCAAGATATACGCTCGGGATTTTTCATTTGTCCGTCTCCAACGCTCATATGCTTTCCAAACATTTCAAGGAGCATTGGTAGGTGGAATGGGAGGACGTTCCTTCATCAGGATAAATCGAAGATCATCGATGATCAGAATAGTATTGATTGTGTTTTCTCAACTAGCGTAGTTTTCTCCCATTAACTTATCGACGACTAGTAAACTTAAAATAGCGGTAGCCATTTTAATGAATTTGCTGAAAAAGAACAAACTATTTTAGTCTACCTGCATTAAAACACTTTAAGAAAATCAATCAATTTTTAGCAAAATAGTCTAGTGTAAGTGACATCTATTTTGCAATGATGTTTTAGTGAGGCAGGACAAAAGTCACCGTAGGGTATCAAGTACCCCTTCACTAAAATGAGACATTCTCAACCATTAGACAGAAATAACATCTTATTAATGTAACTAACTGTCACCCTTGTTCGGTCCAAAATTTGTTAACATCCTTAACAATTTTGTGTAAGTGTAACCCCTCATTTTAAGTTCTAAAGTTCTGCCCCAATAAGACAACCGTAAAAAAAACCGATTGAGACATGAAACTAAAACCACTCTATCCATTTTTGGAGATCAAATAAAGTGTCATACAATACAACCATCCTTTAGGGGGACACCCACGTGTCATGAGGCGATGCATGAAACTTTATTTAACCTAATGAGAGAGACTGAGGGATGTGTTGTCATACGTCCCGCTCCCACTTACTATAAACACTCTTTCCATTCACCTTGATATTGGCCTACCCAAATACCACCCATAGAGGGACACCCATGGTGCCTCGAGGCCAATAGTAGATCTCACGGTGTGAACTTTTAGGGAGAAACGTGTAGAGGCTAAAATGAAGTATCATATACCCAATTTTCCTTCCACTGAGTATACTACCTAGGGTTAATTAACTTAGGAAAAATCTGGCTACTGATTTTATCTAAGTGTTTGTTTAACTTTCTTAAAAACAACTCTTTTCTTTTATGATTAAACAACTTTGATTGAAATCTCATTAAACTCTTTAATAGACTTTGATCAAACTTGCATGCATGTAACAAATCTATCTAATTCACCTTTTTAGGTAGGTTCCCAGATAAGGGTGCGACGTTTTCATCAACTTAAGTACCTCAGCCTAGCCAGAACCCGCCTTGATAAAAGGTCCCTTATAGATACATTTGTTACATATTTAATCTTTTATTAAAAATCAATTTAATCCTATTAAACCGATTAAAAGATTAGACTTAAATTTCTAATCTCATTAGAAGGTCTATCTCAATCATATTTTAAAACAATGTAAAAAAAAAATGATTATAGCCTAAAGTTTTGCATGAAACTCTTTATTATTGATTTTAATTCTAATTTCATTTAGTTATAAAAATTATAAGTAAATGGAACAATTAAAAACAACCATTGCATGCTTGACATACTTTAGTTAGTTATAACATTTATAAATTGACCTAAGGTAATGTCATGTTTCATGCAATATTCATTCATTACTAATATATAACAATTATATAACTAAGTAGCGAATCATGCTATAGCATACATTCCATACATTCATTCAACCATATATTGTTACAATTATAATATAAATGATGCATGGATATGCTATAATACATGCATACATATACTATAACATTTATACTATATGATGCATGAGCATGCTTTATGTAATTTAAATCATGCATATTCATATATTATAACACTTATAATATAAAATGATGCATGAACATAAATGCATAACCTATGGTTGGTTTTAAAACTATATGACATACATTATGACATATAATATGAAACATACATTGCATGTATATTTACTTTAACAATTGATGGACTGGGACAGGACCTCAAAAAGAAAAACAAAAAGCTATCTATTACATAAATTTGAGTCAAGCAGTTCAAAACAGGTGAATCGAGTCTTGAACCACTCAAACTAAACCGCCCTTCAATGAACCACCTTGCAGTTAATCGTGTAGCAAGCAATCGAACGATCTTGTAGTAAAGCCTGCACGATCGTGTAGCAAGCATCTGTGTGATCTTGTAGCAAAGTCTACATGATCTTGTAGCAAATGCTACATGATCGTGTAGCAAAAGCTACGAGATCGCATAGCAAGAGCTGCACAATCTTATAGCTATAGCTACACGATCTGGAATCTCTGCTTCGTCTTCTTCATTGAAACAATACTCTCAACTCTTCTTTGAAGCTTCCTGGGAACAACACGAGCGACTCAAACTTACAAATTACAGACTCGATTACAAGATTAATGCCCAAAAACGTAGGGACCTTTACAAACCAAAATTGCAAATTAAGAAAGCCTTAAAATAGAGAGTTCTATCCTGAAACATCCATCAACAAAGCCACATTCATAATATTCATCACATGAAACAAAATGCAGAAGATAAAACCCACCATTATTGTAAAACGATTCAATAAAACGAATAGAATTGGGAATCAGAAACCTACAACCTGACTCTGATACCAATTGAAGGAACTCTGACAGGAAAGAACCTTGAGAGGAAGCGGATCGACTAAATTCCATTTTCATTGAATATAAATTTTACAGTAAACAATAAATAATACATGCATTTAATTCTAAATTACAGCATGCTTTAGAAAGAATTTCAAGAAACCTCACCTTTGAAGACCTTTCTTCACGTTTTCCCTCGAACAGTTCATAAACAACTTAAAGAATTTCTTCAAGATTAATCTCGAACAAAACCAAACACTACCACGAATGTTACCTTAGTATTCTCAAGGTGAGAACCCAGGAGTGGTGGGCTCTGGCTATTTTGGATTTTTTGTGGAAAACTTAATGTTTTTTAGGAAGGCTAGTGAACTCTCTCAAATACTCAAAACCACAAAACTCTTCTGTCGTTTATACTATCTCTTTTCTCAATCGATTAACCAACCTTGAAGAAGAAGAAAACATTTTTCTTTTATTCTCCTTGCCAAAAATAACCATCATCCACTTATGTGGGTGGAGAGAAGAGAAAGGGAAGGGAGTTGTAACTCCCTTCCTTATTATTAAAATAATAATAATATAAATATAAATATGATAACTAACTTATTGTTGGATCTAGAAAGCAAACAGCGGAAGCAATATAGGATCATAAGCATTCTAATTCATTAATTTTGGCTTCAAACTACGCAGGCTTATAAACGAAAAACCGAATTTCAGCACTAACTTTTAAAGTACTTTTGATTCACGATCTTCAGTTACAATCTCCTTTTTCTTTGGATGTGAACCACCACAAGGTCTATCCTACTATTCTCTTGGTTCCTTGGATTGAGTTGTGGGACTCAAAATAAGCTTGAATCGAAGGGAATTGGAGAGGAGGTTACTGGTTTTACATAGTTTGAAGAACACTTCTTCAAACACAAATTCTCAACTTCAGCAACGATTGCTATCTCTTTTTCCACTCAAATTCCAGCTTTATATTGCATGACTTTCATGCAACTAATAGCCTTGCATAAATCACAGCTCATGCTTGAATAATTGAGCTGAAGAGAAATGGAATTATATGTGAGCTGCTACAATTTGAAAGTGAAAAAATCCCACTTTGGGATTTTTTCCATTTTAAAATTTCTTTTGAATTTCCTTCCTTTTTAATTTTTTATTTTTAAAATCAAAAGTTTTTTCAATTAAGAAATTAAAATTTTATTAATTTTACAAAATTAATTTAATAATTAATTTTCTAATAAAATCAATAGATTAATTAAACAATTTTATTAATTTTATTAATTTAATATCAAATATTAAATTAATTCGTCACCAATTCCATTACCATGAATCTTTATTTATGAATTTAATATTTAAATCATATTTAAATATTAAAAGATTCTCCAGTTCCGTTTAATTCCAAAATTAAACGTTTAATTATATCATATATAATTATTAATTTCCTTAATTCTAATTTGAATGTTTCAAATCAACTTATCATGGTAGTCTAAGACTAATCCATTTGTGAGCTAGTAGGGGGACCTAGTGGACCTACAGATCATAGGCTCCAATGATCCGAGATTAATTGGCTAAACTCTTTAGCCCAAATTAACCACCATTCGTTAACTACTGAGTCACTCCATCCCCTCACTGTAGATATATGGTGTCCACTCGATATAACCATGATTAGTAAGTTAACCCTTCATAGGTTATTCGTAATAATGGTTGGGTCAAAAAGTTATTTTACCCCTAGGATTATCTTTTGTTCCTTAAATCCCACTGATCTTCTAATGAATAATTGGTTTGTGATCCGATCATCAAAACGAGTCCCTCTCGGGCTAATGAGAGGGTGGGGCCCCTTGTTCAAGACCCGAAGTCAGCACTTAAGGGAACAACCTCTCTACTATCATTTCTAACATTTGTGGGTAGGTAAAGACGTCCTTACTGTAATTTCAAATGGGCTACATGAAAGAGATTTAAATAAGTAAAACACCTTTTGCCAAAGAACAAACGGTAAAGTAATGTGTGTGAATTGAATTTCACACATGCAATTTTGTCGTACGCTTGTGCACATTTTAATTTTGAAATTAAAAAAAAAAGATAATTATTTCAATGCAAACTAGTTTTTGAACGTGAGAGCCAACCCCTGAATCTCGGAGCACTGCTTTTCACAACCTTCCTCTGTTCTTCAAAGAAATCATCTTACTTGACCCCTATCTCCCTGAATCCCATTTACTCCCCTTCTTATCAGCCCCTATTCATCGAAGTCTTCGCCCATTTCAACTCTCTCCCTCCATCATCTTGCTACTATAGAAGAAGAAAGTTTTAATCAAAGAATGGAAAAATCTCAACCTTTCCACTAAAGAAGATCATTTCATCTTCAAAATTCATCCATTCAAGAATCGTTTAAAGAACTATCAGTTGGATTTACTGTCATAAATCTTGTGGATCTCGTAGTTTGTAATCTGTAAACATGAATTATTTATTTAATGAAATAAGATGTATTTTATTTGACATTTAGATTGCATTAATTCAATCTAATAAACTAAGATACAAGGTTATTTAATGTAACTATGAATGTTTACTAAGTCTCATGTATACTAGGTCTCCTTTGGAGAGTCTTTAGGATTTGGTTAATATGGTTAGGCTCTATTCTTAGGGTGTTAATATAATATGGATACCCCTGTACAGTTCCTTGTAAAGATATAATTTATATATCTCTCACATGGTATTAGAGCCTTACTAGTTGGTTTCTTCTTCCTCTTGTTCTCTGTCATCGCTGTCGTCCAATCATCGGCTGACCACCTAGAACCCTCTCCGACGTGAAGAAGAACCACCCAGATCCCTTATTCGAAGCCACTATGAAAAACTCGATTCTCGATCCCTACTATGAAAAACTCGATCCTCGATCCTGTAGCCTCTGTGAAAAACTCGATCCTCGATCCCCACTGTGCAGAACTCGACCCCTTGATCCCTAGTACAAAACTCAATCGAACTCAATCCCTGATTCCCAGTCTAGAACTCGATCCGGTCCAAAACTTGATCCTCGATCAAACTCAATCCCTGATTCTCGATCCAGAACTCGACTTCCGATCCCCGGTCTAGAACTTAATCCTTGATCAAACTCGATCCTTGATTCTTGGTCTAGAACTCGACCCTCGATTCCCAGTCTAGAACTCGATCCTCAATTGAACTCGATCCTTTATTCCTGGTCTAGAACTCGACCCTTAATCCCTTCCACCAAGCCACCAAGCATCCCTTGTTGTTCCTAGTTTTCTTCTCCTTCCAAGCTGCCAGGCCACATGGAAAAGGATCATGTATTTCATCCTATTAGTACTATTCTTGATGGGACAAATTACATTACTTGGGCCCATCAAATGAAGAGTTTCCTAATCAGACGTAAATTATGGCGATTTGTCACTGGTGATATTCCCCAGTCAGTCAAGATATCCATTGAGGAAGATACTAGATTTATTAAATAATTAGAGGATTGGGATAGGAAAAACCATCAAATCATTTGTTGTTAAAATCATTTTGAAATCCCAATGCCAACTTTATTATTATTTTTATTATTATTATTATTGCATTCCCATTTTTAATGGTTGTTTTCAAATATCATTCAGGCGTTCACTAGGTCAGTCGTCTGAATGCATTTATTCAATAAATATTCCCGAATGCGTCTCTTCAAGAGACGCATTCGGATAAAGACAAAAAAACCACCCCTTTTCCCTAAATAAGTTCAAAACTCGCCTTTTTACCTAATTAAAATAAAAAAAAAATTAAAACAAAAAAAACAACCCTACAAATCTAATTAACCCTAAAAAATGAACCAAAATAATTGCAAAATATAGCAAAATTTCAGAATCTATCAATGATAGATATTAATAGACTTTTGTTAATGTCTATCAATGACATTTATAGACACTGATAGAAGTCAGTATCTATCACTGATAGATTCTAAAATTTTACTATAGTTTAAAAATATTTTAAGCGGTTATATCATTTGAAATAATTATCTTTTTTAATTTCAAAATTAAAATGTGCACAAGGGTACGACAAACAGTAAGGACGTCTTTACCTACCCACAAATGTCAGAAATGATACGTAGTTCAAAATGTGGATTCCGCCTGATTTGATTAGAAAAACAATTTAAATACTACCCCATGCATTATTTAATCCGTCACTAAATGATTTATTGATTTATTATTTATTTATTTTGTAGACCCCACATAAAATCTTAAATACTACTAGACAAGTAATGAATGAAGATAGTATAGAAATACTATCACTAGAAATTTTCTCGATTTGATTTGGAGTTGTATACCTAAGGCAGTAATAGAAATCAATTATGAGTCTATCCTCTTTTATTGAGAAATACATTCTTGTAGCACTAATTACACTCTCATTTGGAAAAATAACAAAATACGGAATTGTTTTAAATTATAGCAAACAACCCTTTCCACGTGATCAAAGTTTTCTCCATAGTCCATAAATAGAGCGTAATTAAATATGATTGGTTATAGATTTGATAATAAAGAGAATCTCACTTTACAAAAAAATGGAGATTACTTGGTTTGAATCTTAAATTTTGACCAAATCTTTATTTTCAAATACGAACTTATTTAATTATTTCGTTTCATTCACATATTTTTGTGTATTTTAGATTTTATTTCTAATATCAAATAATCTCAATTTATCTAATTATTTTTCGTTCTTCCCTTCTTTTAAGGTATTTTTGCCTCTTCTAATTTAATATTTTATATTACTTTATCTTATTTGTTTTTTTTTTTTTTTCAATTTACAATAGTTTAAGCTCTTTCAATTCTTATTTTAGTCAAAATTTTGATATTTTTTAAACTAATTATTATATTTTTCTTGTTTTTTCAATCGATTTTAAATAAACATGTGTACCTTCTCGTTGTTTTTCCAATCGTCTCCAAGTAAGCATCCATAACTTTTGTGTTGTTTCGTTTGAACTTTTTTCATCTTGCTTTCAATCACCAAGATTTTTTTAATGGTTAGTGGGATGATACGTAGCTCAATTGAAAAAGAATTTATTTGAGAATGGAGGTGCTCAATTTAAGAAGAATTGATTTGAGAACGGAGGTTTAGGGGCTAATCAAGGATCTTAACTTCATATTCGATTTCCTTCTTCCCGACCTTATAAATGTCGTTGTCAATGCTAATACCTCCATGAATAGCCTTAGGTTTGAAATTTCATTCAAAATACGCATAACTCACAATTTTATTTAAAATTTGCAATGTCGCATTTTTGTGTTGTATAGTTGTACCTAAGTTTATTTATGATATCAATACTTTATATTTCTGAAATAAAAAATAAAAAATAAAAAAGAAATTTATGGAAAAGAATTACACTTGAGAGTTTCTTCATCTTTGTAGTTTGAATGAGGAATCTATGTTTGAATCCTGAAAAATTACTAATGAGTATTTTTATGGTCTCAATCGTCATATATGATCACATTTTAATTTGTTAGGAGGTTAGATCATATCTTACTTTCTTTTAATAAAATCTATTTTAAATGTAAATAATATCTAGGTTGTTATGATTTTAAAAATATGTATTCTTAGAATAAATTAATTGTAGATATTAGTTGGGGTATTTTGTAATATAACAATTAGTAGTTAATTAAATCCAAATTCGTTTTACTAATTTTTATAACCTAAAAACATCTTTGCTATTGTTACCATTTTTTATTACACCCAATCATGTAATCTAGTTCATTCCAAGATAGGTGATATTGATCTTATTATGATTATAAATTACTTGAGACTCAATCCATTTTTTTTTTCACTTCACACCATTTATTCATAAAAATTTCCTATACTACAATATATGAATAGTTTTTCATATTACCTCCATTTATTAAGTGTCATATCAACACCCTTTTAAAAATAGGGTGTGATTCAATGATATTAGTGTGAGGTCTATAAACATTTATGAAAGCAAAATTATAGTCTAAATAAGGGGCGTTTGGTATACTCCCATAGTACTAGACAAATTCCCCCATTTACCTTTACTCTCTCCTTTAATCTTTTATGATCTAGATGGGGTTTAGGGCTACCCTGAAAAATTTAAGATTGTTAGATAACTTCCTAACACTGAAAAATATTAGATTTTATACACATTTTTTTCTCTCCATCTATCCTAACACTTTCCATGAATTCTTCACTTTCTTCATTTTCAATCCCTATATTAAACTCCTCATTCTTCCTTCGGAATGAATCAAATCTCCCCAAGTAGGATTCGAACCTACGACCAATCGGTTAATAGCCGACCGCTCTACCACTGAGCTACTGAGGAACAACGATAAATTAGGTCTCAGAGAATTCAATTCCCGTTCTCAATCCATGACCAATATGAGCTCGTTCACTTTTTCATCCAAATTCCTCATCGACACAAACTACTAATTTAAATTTACAGATCAAATCACAAGAATTCGACCATGGTTTCCACAATCTAAACATTATCAACAACCCATCAAAATCTGTGAAGCTTTGGGCTTTAATTCTCGAATTTGTGTTCCAATTGGTCTGTTTGATTTCATCAATCAATTCCTCTTTCACTCTCCATCTCACTTTCGATTATGCTTGATCTAGCTCTCGCTCTCCATCTCGCATAACACAAAAGTCATTGATGACAGAAATAACTAAAAATGCTTAGAGGAAGAAGAGTTTTGTATGGAATATTTGGACTGTTGTGGCCACCAAAACAATACTCCCTAACAAAGAAACCTTTTTTTTTTCTTGCAACCATATGTATTGGGTACTTCCCACTTTGGTTTAAGATCTTAGAATGAGATTATTGTTAATCATTATATAGATTTTATATAATCAAATATTATACAATAATAATTATAATAATATTTGGGAAAGTTTGCTATTTTTGTTTAAAAGAATATATATCATGGATATTGTCTACTAGGCCTTTGAATTTTTAAAATTATAAATTGAATCTATAAACTTTACTATTTTAAAAAAAAATATATATCATCATATACTAAACACAAATGGAAAGTTTATAGCTTCATTAGACAAAAAAGAAAATTTAAATATTAATTTTATATCTAATAGATGAATACATTTTTAAAAATTTTGTCTTTTTATTTCTAAATTTTAAACTTGTCAAGGATTTATTAGGCATCAAATTATAAGTTCAAAAGCTCGTTAGAGAGAAATTGATAGTTTAGGAACTTGTTAGATAATTTTGAAAGTTTATGGATTAAATAGACAAAAACTCAAAGTTTATGGACTAAACATGTGATCTATTGAGTAACCATTTGATTTTTTTTTTTTTAAAAAAAAAAATAAACCTATAGACTCTACTTTTATCTCAAAATTTCTTCGTTTGTTATTTATTTTTTATCAATGGTTTTAAAAAATCAAACCAAATTTAGAAAAACTAAAAAAAATAACTTTTAAAAACTTGTTTTTATTTTTAGAATTTGACTAAAAATTCAAACATTGTACTTAAGAAAGATGTAAATTATTGTAAGAAACGATGAGAAAATATGCTTAACTTTGAAAACAAAAAATGAAATGGTTACTTCTTGACAAAAACATAGTCTTCCATAGTTCGCACTTAGTTGTGATCCGCTTACAAGTGAAGTATATTTTTTTATTTTTAACAATTGTGAGACGAAGGAATAGAATCTTTAACCTCAAATTTATTGTACAATTAAGCTACGTTTATTTTGACAAAAAAAAGTTATAGTGCAATTCTATTATGAATATGAAATAATATTTCAAGTGGGTAATTTTTTTTAATTTTTTAGTGCGTGGTACTTTGTTGAATTTTTTAAAAACTACGTAAATTATATAAATATTTAACATGAGAAACGCAACATTATTCGTTAAATGTCATATCATCATCTTTTTTTTTTTTTTTCTCTCAAAGGGTTATATTTATATCACCATGCCGTTTATTCAAAATTAATGATATTTTTTATACAAACTTGATTGAAAATATTAATATATTAAAGATAATTGGAAATTTTAAAATAGAGAAAATAAAATGGTACCATATACTACAAACTTGATTAGAAAGAATACTTTATAATAATAAGAAATGCTCAAAAAGAAAATATAAATTAATAAGAAATGTTGTATATTGGTTAAATTGTTAATTTGACCAATGGTTTGTAGTTTAATAGTATGAGGCTTTTTAGGGACCCAACATGAGATGGTATATCCCCGCATCCTATATCATCTCAGTGTTTGGAGGCCTATTATTCTATCTCACCGATTTTAATTGTTTGTAGACCCATTTTCAAACGTGTTTTGTATCTCACTGTTATTTTCCTTCCGTGTATTGTATATCATCTCAGTGCTTGAATATACTCGATCGTTCATACTCGATCAGAACTCTTCACATCTTATATCATCTCAGCACCCCAAACAGACTCATAAATTATCTTTTAATCATTCTCCATCACTCAAAGATCCACCCAATTTCTCTCATTTTCCACCGATGTTAATGCAATCCAACTAAATAGAAAACAATTCATTACAAATGGGAACATTAGACCCAAACTATAAGACAAAATTATAATTTAAATTTAAAATTCAAATTTAATGACATCATCTTTTCAAGTTCATTTTGTATTAAAGGTGGATAATTTTGAATGATCGGAATAACATAATAATCATTTTGTCACTCATGCAAAACTTTGTTGAGGGAATTTATATGTAGAGTATCGATCATCTTTGATTGTCTTTGAAAGATACGATAGGTTGTCTCGTCCTAGACAATTTGATGTTGGACGATTGTGTCAATTTATTGGTTAATGGATTTGATCACGAGAGGTTAAATTCCATGGATTTTGGGGCACTCTTGTCATCACCTTAGGGGAAGTTGTTGGCGGACGGTCAACGGTCCACAGTTTTGAGCCCTCCTTCCTCAAAAAAAAATAAAAAAAAAGGAAAAAGAAAAGGAAAATTGTGAAGAATAAAAAAGAAAAAGGAAAGAAGTCATGTTGGATCGGGTTTATTGTATTAAGTATGATGAGCCGGCCCAAACATGAACGACCCGAGCCCATTTTCACTGAGGGGATACAAAAGGAATTATGAAAAAAGAGAGAGGGTAATAACGTAATTACGTACTTCCATTTAACCTTTTTACTCCCATTTACTTGCCCAATTTCACCCACCNAGCCGACCGCTCTACCACTGAGCTACTGAGGAACAACGATAAATTAGGTCTCAGAGAATTCAATTCCCGTTCTCAATCCATGACCAATATGAGCTCGTTCACTTTTTCATCCAAATTCCTCATCGACACAAACTACTAATTTAAATTTACAGATCAAATCACAAGAATTCGACCATGGTTTCCACAATCTAAACATTATCAACAACCCATCAAAATCTGTGAAGCTTTGGGCTTTAATTCTCGAATTTGTGTTCCAATTGGTCTGTTTGATTTCATCAATCAATTCCTCTTTCACTCTCCATCTCACTTTCGATTATGCTTGATCTAGCTCTCGCTCTCCATCTCGCATAACACAAAAGTCATTGATGACAGAAATAACTAAAAATGCTTAGAGGAAGAAGAGTTTTGTATGGAATATTTGGACTGTTGTGGCCACCAAAACAATACTCCCTAACAAAGAAACCTTTTTTTTTTCTTGCAACCATATGTATTGGGTACTTCCCACTTTGGTTTAAGATCTTAGAATGAGATTATTGTTAATCATTATATAGATTTTATATAATCAAATATTATACAATAATAATTATAATAATATTTGGGAAAGTTTGCTATTTTTGTTTAAAAGAATATATATCATGGATATTGTCTACTAGGCCTTTGAATTTTTAAAATTATAAATTGAATCTATAAACTTTACTATTTTAAAAAAAAATATATATCATCATATACTAAACACAAATGGAAAGTTTATAGCTTCATTAGACAAAAAAGAAAATTTAAATATTAATTTTATATCTAATAGATGAATACATTTTTAAAAATTTTGTCTTTTTATTTCTAAATTTTAAACTTGTCAAGGATTTATTAGGCATCAAATTATAAGTTCAAAAGCTCGTTAGAGAGAAATTGATAGTTTAGGAACTTGTTAGATAATTTTGAAAGTTTATGGATTAAATAGACAAAAACTCAAAGTTTATGGACTAAACATGTGATCTATTGAGTAACCATTTGATTTTTTTTTTTTTAAAAAAAAAAATAAACCTATAGACTCTACTTTTATCTCAAAATTTCTTCGTTTGTTATTTATTTTTTATCAATGGTTTTAAAAAATCAAACCAAATTTAGAAAAACTAAAAAAAATAACTTTTAAAAACTTGTTTTTATTTTTAGAATTTGACTAAAAATTCAAACATTGTACTTAAGAAAGATGTAAATTATTGTAAGAAACGATGAGAAAATATGCTTAACTTTGAAAACAAAAAATGAAATGGTTACTTCTTGACAAAAACATAGTCTTCCATAGTTCGCACTTAGTTGTGATCCGCTTACAAGTGAAGTATATTTTTTTATTTTTAACAATTGTGAGACGAAGGAATAGAATCTTTAACCTCAAATTTATTGTACAATTAAGCTACGTTTATTTTGACAAAAAAAAGTTATAGTGCAATTCTATTATGAATATGAAATAATATTTCAAGTGGGTAATTTTTTTTAATTTTTTAGTGCGTGGTACTTTGTTGAATTTTTTAAAAACTACGTAAATTATATAAATATTTAACATGAGAAACGCAACATTATTCGTTAAATGTCATATCATCATCTTTTTTTTTTTTTTTCTCTCAAAGGGTTATATTTATATCACCATGCCGTTTATTCAAAATTAATGATATTTTTTATACAAACTTGATTGAAAATATTAATATATTAAAGATAATTGGAAATTTTAAAATAGAGAAAATAAAATGGTACCATATACTACAAACTTGATTAGAAAGAATACTTTATAATAATAAGAAATGCTCAAAAAGAAAATATAAATTAATAAGAAATGTTGTATATTGGTTAAATTGTTAATTTGACCAATGGTTTGTAGTTTAATAGTATGAGGCTTTTTAGGGACCCAACATGAGATGGTATATCCCCGCATCCTATATCATCTCAGTGTTTGGAGGCCTATTATTCTATCTCACCGATTTTAATTGTTTGTAGACCCATTTTCAAACGTGTTTTGTATCTCACTGTTATTTTCCTTCCGTGTATTGTATATCATCTCAGTGCTTGAATATACTCGATCGTTCATACTCGATCAGAACTCTTCACATCTTATATCATCTCAGCACCCCAAACAGACTCATAAATTATCTTTTAATCATTCTCCATCACTCAAAGATCCACCCAATTTCTCTCATTTTCCACCGATGTTAATGCAATCCAACTAAATAGAAAACAATTCATTACAAATGGGAACATTAGACCCAAACTATAAGACAAAATTATAATTTAAATTTAAAATTCAAATTTAATGACATCATCTTTTCAAGTTCATTTTGTATTAAAGGTGGATAATTTTGAATGATCGGAATAACATAATAATCATTTTGTCACTCATGCAAAACTTTGTTGAGGGAATTTATATGTAGAGTATCGATCATCTTTGATTGTCTTTGAAAGATACGATAGGTTGTCTCGTCCTAGACAATTTGATGTTGGACGATTGTGTCAATTTATTGGTTAATGGATTTGATCACGAGAGGTTAAATTCCATGGATTTTGGGGCACTCTTGTCATCACCTTAGGGGAAGTTGTTGGCGGACGGTCAACGGTCCACAGTTTTGAGCCCTCCTTCCGGCGACCACCGGATACCGACCTCCGACAACTTCCCACAGGACGTTGCTCCATTTCCCGATCCGACGGACCTCATCTACTCTGCTCCGTCCGCCGTATTTCCCTCTGCCGACATCATCACTCACCTCTCGAACCCTCCACCGCCGCCGCAGAAGCTTCGTCCCATCCGCTGCAACGGTAGGTCCCCGGCGGGTTCTCAGGCTGAAAACATCTTCGATGGAGCCCTAAGGAGTTTCCAATGCGTTTCGTCGTCGCCTGAGGGTGGATTTTCTAGCGATCAGCTCTGTGTGGCTAATATTGACCCTTGCCAGTACTTCAACTCCTCGGCGAAAGATGATAAGCCCGAAGTCAAGGATAATGGCGGCTTCGACGATATCATCGGAAACAATTACTTTTCGGAGGAAGAGACGAAGAACGGCGGATCCGGCGCTGCTATCCCTGCGGAGAATTTGAGCCGGAGCCGTGAAGGACCTCAATTGGATGACGATTCGTGGTGAGTTTCAACTCTGAACTGAATATTGCCTCATGAATTGGGGGTTTTTGTTTTTCAATTGAACTATTGAAGTTTATTCAATTTAATTATTCATATATTATATATATTTTTAAAGTTGTTGGGTGCCTGAAATTTGCTTAGAAAATGTCAATTATTTTATGATGGTAAACTCTGAATTCTTATGGAAAAGTGGGAAGATTAAAGAAAAGCTTCCCTGAAAAGTGATCCTTATAATATGTGAAAAAATAAATTGTTCTTTCCTTATGGTGACTTCCTTGGCCTCCCCTCATTCAAAGCCTGCAAGATTTTCTCTTAATTCTAAGAAAAGAAAAAACAGAAAAAAATATATATGTTATTAATTATTTCACCAGATTGTTCAAGTATTACTTTCTTCTTAAAATAGAATAGAGAAGTTAAAGATTGATCGTGTATAACTTTCACCGTTTAAGGTTAGAAGAATTGGAAATTCTTATAGGAGGAACGTTTTCTTTTTCTTTTATCATTATTAAGTGAAATGAAAAGAAAAAGATGCAAACAGAAGATTTCCAAAAAAGTCCCCAATAGCATTAATAAGAACAAGAAGTAATTTCACAGAACCCCTTTTAGAGAGTGCATAAATTTGATGTAAGAAAATGACAAGGTCGACATAGTCATAAAAGATTCTTCTTTTTCTCTCCTTTTTTAAAGTTCCTACCACCAGCAATCATCATATTGTCCCAGAAAATACTAGCTCTCCTTTTGAAGGAAAGAGATCGTTCGAAACGGATTGGTATAAAGGAGTTCAGGACTACTTAATTCTTGTTTGATTAATATGGTAATGAGATGTCTCTTTAAATAGATAATGGGGGCAATCAAAAGACATGGAACTAAGATGAGAGTTGGAAAGAAGAGGTGAGGAGCGGAAGAAACATTATACATTAACCTCCTTTGTATTGTATAATCTGGAAGTGCAAGAACCTGTTTTTCATTTCAAAACTGATAGGCTTTTGATTCTTGGAAGCTGAAATCTTATGAATTATTTTTGGTCCTGGTCAAATGAAGCATTTTCTGAAACAGGTAGTTTGGTTAGTCATTGTTTTTCTTTTTGTTGTGGTCACTTGCTGATACTGTGGCAATGGGTTTAGGATTAGAGTGAATTGAATAGAAAGTTCTTGTTCTGATATTAGGATTTCTTGTCATTTCAGTTATTTGAGACTTGCGGTAAGGCATTGGAAGTCATTCCATTTTTAGGGACTGGCTGTTGCTTTTGTATTAAATTTTCATTGTTAATGAAGAAGTTACAAAATTCATAAGAAACAATTCGTTTTAGACCACCCCCCCCCCCCCCCAAACCACACGCACGCGAAAAAGGAAAAAAAAAAGTAGATAAAGCAATCCAAACCCCCTTCTACATCATCAATCTCTCCTCTTCTTGATGAAACAATCCAAACTACTTGCTTCCTCTTGAAATTTACTTCATTTTCCTCCTGCAACTAGAATATGGTGTTGATGTATGCCTGATTGGTTTGAGTATTCAATAAATCTGCTTTGAATTTGTCATTTGATCATTGATATTTACCCCTTTTAAACTCAGAAGCTTGACTAAACATTCCAGGCCTTCTTTCAAGTTCCACCATCAACTCCACTTTTTTGTTTTCCAAATTATTAGCTCCCTTGCAAGGCTGAAAGTATCCTGCTCTTTCCCAATACTCCTATCCTTAAAGTCTCTACGTAAAATCAGCAGATTCCTTCTCATGGCTGCTTGCTCTATAACTGAAAGCAAGCTGAGCGCAAGTTGTTCTATGGAATTCCTTACCTTTAAGTGTTTAGTATTTAATACATACACAGCAGCTTATGTTATAACGATTGAAGTTTTATCAGACCAAATAAGTAGAAAGCATGGCATGATACATGCATAGATACACAGTCTATATATAGTGCAATGATTAATGACAAATTACTTGATACTTGTTTCCAGCTCAACTTCAGATGGTGGAGATGGCGTTTTTAGCACCAGAAAACATTTAAGCCATAAGAGAAAGAGAACAAGAAGGTCACTTGAGCATTTTGTGGAAAATTTGGTAATGAAGATAATGGATAAACAGGAGGAGATGCATAGGCAGTTGATAGATATGATAGAAAAGAAGGAGAAAGAGAGAACAGTAAGAGAAGAAGCTTGGAAGCAGAGGGAGATTGAAAGAATGAGAAGGGATGAGGAGTTAAGAGCCCAAGAAACATCTCGCAGTTTAGCAATTATTTCCTTGATCCAAAATTTGCTGGGCCATGAAATTCAAATCTCCCGACCAGTTGAAAGCCATTGTACAGAAGACGATGGAGGTGAAAGCAGCATTCAGAAGGAGCTAAAAAGTGATCCAAGTGGTAGGAGATGGCCTCAGGCTGAAGTACAATCTTTGATATCACTTCGAACATCATTGGAACATAAATTCCGTGCTACAGGCTCGAAAGGATCGATATGGGAGGAGATATCAGTTGAGATGCAGAAGATGGGTTACAAGCGTTCGGCAAAGAAGTGCAAAGAAAAATGGGAAAATATGAACAAATACTTCAAAAGGACAATTGTAACTGGGAAAGCTAGTATTGCAAATGGTAAGACATGTCCATATTTTCAAGAATTAGATGTTCTTTATAGAAATGGAGTGGTAAATACTGGAGCTGTCTCTGATAGTACAAATACTGAAAATAATTACAAGGCTGAAAGAAGTACAGACCCTTTTCATGAAGAGGCCTTTGTAGAAGGTGAAAGAGACCGTATAAAACAGGAGGGGGACATGGTACAATTCTAAAGAGATTTAAGTACACTAAAGATCCCTTTTGTTGATTTTTGCAGCCCAGGTTTATGATAATGCAGATTCTTCATGTTTACTCTTGATCAATTCATAGTTGATTTCCTGATCGGCTCGCTTTTCGGAATTCAAACGCGTATGTGTTTCAGACATTTGCTGCACCCCTACAGTGACCAAAAGGAATGTCAAGTTTTCAGTTCGATATCAGCAGGAAATCATGGCAGTAGATTGAGGAAACACTCGAATCAAGTTTCTGACCTGATGATGCTTGAAATTCTTGTAAGTAAAATGGATGATAGTTGCAGACATCAACTTTCATATGAATTTGTTTAGATGTACTGCTTAATTTCTATGGTTATTGAATTAGTTAATTTGTAACGAGAAATATGTTGATATTCTCCTTCACTTTCTTTATTTGAGGTTATTTCTTGACATCAAATGATTTGATGTACGGCGTTATTCCTGTATTTGAATTGAATTTTGATATCAAAACTTCATTCATGTGAGATCAAATATACATAGATCAACTTTTTCTATTCAGTTTTGGGATCTTGGGATCTGAGCAGGTGTAGAGAGACGTTAAGTCTCTTAATTGAGAATCCATACATCTTTTATCAGTTCATGAACAACCATCTCTTGAACACAAGTTTTTAAACGATCTCCTTTCATGGCCTTATATTCCACCTGACAATAACGTCTCTTCATTGAAGAACTACGAATTTCCCTCTTTCAGTTGAGAGATTGTAACATTCCAGTTTTTCATAATGCTTTTTTTAGAGCTCTATGGAAAGCTACAATCAAAAAATTTTTCTTAAATTCTCTCTTCTTTGATCAAAAGAGAAAGAAAGGAGGTGAGAGTTTCTACAACATATTTCCTATATGATTTTTGTATTAGTCATATTAATTTATTAGTGGACAATACGAATATTTATTTGACGCACTCAAAGTAAATTAGTATTCTTCTAACTGAAACACAAAACCTTTTATTTTCAACCATAAATTTGAAATCAAAATGAAAAAGTTAGCTACTAAATATTTTTAGAAGGATTCAACCCGTAGAATTGTGTTAGATACTAGAACATACAAGGAACGAAAAGATTAGAGATCAGCAATCTCTTGTGCTGATCTCTTGCGTAGTGTTTGGATTTGGACCTTAGATTACAACTGTGTAGTAATTTCTTTTTTAATCGAACCGACGAGAAGAATATGGTAAATATATTAGATAGTAATTTGGGTCTTTAGTTACATACCAAAAGCAAAAGGGTTAACCATGTAATATGTATGAATAGGCTTCTTAATTAAAATAAGTTTTTTCTCGGGAAATGTGGGCCGATGACCTAATATTTCGGCCCATAATGTCCAATGACCCCATTTTTTAAAAAACTGTCAATTGACCTTCTGCTTACGTCATCACGGTATGAAATTATATAAATGCCCCTCTAGTCTATACGATACTCGTGTGCTCAAATTCGATGGTTGTCCCACGTTCAAAATTTTTGTGCAAGTTTCGTTCAATCTCGCTCTGCAAAACCATCGTCCATCTACTGTCGTAATCGAAGTTCTCTACTGGGTAAGTGAATTTAATTTTTGTCTTACATGTTGTGTTGCATTTGTTTAGGTTGGTTTCGTTTGATCAGTTGTCACGTTCATAACTGGTTTCGAGGTTTAATTGGATGCGTCTGTTTTTTATTTTGGGTTTCAATGTGTTCTACATTGGTTGAGAGCGAAGAAGATATAGTTAGAGTCAGATAAGGTACTGGACAAGGCGAGAGCGAGATGGGCTAGAGCAAGATGGGCTAGAGCGAGACAAGCGAAAGCGAGATGGGCTAGAGCAAGATAAGAGAGAGCGAGATGTGCGAGAGCGAGATGTCTGAGAGCGAGATGTGCGAGATTGGCGAGAGCAAGACTTTAACAGTATGTTTTGTTAGTGATTTTTTAGTACGAACCTGTTAACTGATAAATTGAATCTTCATCCAATGTAAGAGTAATTTAAGATATCAAAATCTTTGAAAATTCGTGAAGTTGATAGGTTTCCTGGACAAGTAACGTGTCTGGCTCACATTGCCAATGCCAACACGATTGTAAAGGAGAAGCTTATCGGAAGGCAGTTAGAGATGTTCAAGAGAACAGTTTTTGGTCACTTTGTAGACGCTAAACTTGTATTCAACAACCCACTAATCCACCATATGTTATTGAGGGAAGTAAAGAAGTCGAGAGTAGATTTGATTAGTTTCTTTGTCAGAGGAAAGGTCATCACATTTTCGAAGGACGACTTTTTATTGATCACTAGTATGTAGCGATCTCCTACGCAAGTTGTACGGAGTGAGGAGTCCTCACAAGAACTTTTGACGAGGTACTTTGGTAATCGGTCGACCTTAGACGCATTCCACTTGAATTTACTGGAAGAATAATACAAAAATTTGGTATTTGAAAATGACGATGATGCTGTTAAAAGTACCCTAGTATATTACATAGAGGTTGCAATGATGGGTAAAAACAAGCAAAAGAATGTTGTCGATTGTACTCTATTTGATGATGTTGAAGACATAGATTACTACAACAATCTTGATTGAGGTACAATTATTTAGAAGAGGACACTCAACGCCCTGAAGACTGCACTGAATGACAAGATTGGTTTATACAAGGAGAAGGTGAGGGGAAATAAAAATTATGTTGTGAAGTACTCGCTCCATGGACTTCCCCAAGCATTCCAGGTAGATGTTCCTTAACTTAACTTTATATTTTGTTGAACATTAACATAGTTATAAATATGAGTTGTTTGGATTCAGGTGTGGACGTATGAGATCCTATCGTCAATAGCAAGGAACGTTGCCACCTGAAAGAGTAAGATAGTTGTACCTCGTATATTATGGTGGTCATGCTCCCACTCGATGTTATTCAAAGTACTCGAGAGAGACATTTTTTAGTCTCAAAATGTAAATGTAATCTGTCTAGCCACAGTATGTTTATTCCAATGTTAAATGTACACTAACCATCATACTGGGTTCCTTAATACAGACAAAAGTCAAAGAGGGTCTTGTCATGTCCGACGCTGAGAAGGAGTTTCGAGACACCCCAACTGATAGATGGGCCATAAGACAAGCACACTCCGACACCG
Source organism: Benincasa hispida (assembly GCF_009727055.1). NCBI lineage: Eukaryota > Viridiplantae > Streptophyta > Magnoliopsida > Cucurbitales > Cucurbitaceae > Benincasa > Benincasa hispida. The sequence goes on from NC_052356.1 coordinate 24,736,241, forward strand.
AGAGTTCAGGGAGCTCTAGTAGTTCATAGAGTGGCAGTAGTTCAGAGAATAGTTCAAAAGGTGGGGAAGGTGAACAACAGGGTAATCCAGAAGGTAGAGTGAGGGACGACGAATCTGATGGGGACCAAAGCATCCACCAACCTACATACACCCCTAGCGAGGATATGTTTCATGATGTGCTGGTGGGTGACGTACGTCCTGAGCTTGAGGAGGAGTGTTCTGTCCCGGAGGAGGATCGTTCTGAGCCTGAGGTTTCGGGTCGCAGGGAGAGAGGCAATGTTGATCTTGATGTATATTCGTACTTGCGGAGCATTGACATCTCAATATTGAGCTTGGATGCCGGTGTATCGAACCTGGAGACGGACATGAGAGACATCAAAGCACAATTGTCAACTATTTTGTCTCTATTACAATCTATGAAGGGTTCCATAGTGTTTGAGGCGATGAGGTCCCCTACTCCACAGACAGGCTACGATGCCACCATGTCCCCCATCTCGACTCTATCTCGATCACCCACCTAACCTGTACATAGGTCACCTATCCCACCTCCACCTAAGCCACCTACCCCACCTCCACCTAAGTCACCTACCCTGCCTCCACCTATATCACCTAACCCACCTCTACCTCTCAATTCATCTGTACAGCTTGATCACGACCTCCTCTGACATCATACATCTTGATTTACAAGTATGATCATTGTGTGATTCAAAAATTTCTTTCTTCATATTTTTTATTCGACATGTTTACCATTTTGTTATATTTCTGTAGGTTATGGTCGAGAGTAGAAAAACAACACGTAATAGAAAGGTTGTTGATAAATACACACCTCCCGTCGAACCAAAAAAGAGAATGAAATTAAGGTTCAACTTCCTTTGGATCGTCCAAATATTAAGTACCCTCTCCCTGGGGTACCTACGATACAGTTTAAAGCGACAATCCAATACTCCTTGGAGCATGAGGTTCCAGCTACTTTATTCACGGAAATGGTGAACTAGATTACCGATAAGAATACGGATAACGAGGTTCGAGAAAATGCAATTCCACCATTATCCAAGTCCTTAAGAGTTGACCGAACCAAGTTCATGGGTTGAGTGTGACGTAAGTTTATGATCCTTATCCTTTTTACCAAGTACATACAGTTTACTCCTCTCTCCTAACGTATATATTGTTCTAGTCAACCAAACATGTATATGACCAGCTTCACCATCCTGCCAATTGGAATAACAGTAACCATTTACTGCACTTCTGAATGGGAATACGTTGGTTGACTATTATGTGTTTTCAATGTTCAATTCGCCGTGTAGAGTCACCTAAATTCTCAAGATGGGGTCTACAAACATATTAAGAACAAGTCGACTTTGCATGTTGTCATAGTATAGGGGGAAGAGACGTTTTCGGATTATGTCATGGGTAAATTCGGTGTCAAGTGGTCAGATGTGGACTTCGTATATATGGCAACAAACATCTATCAACATTGGACGTTGATTGCATTCAATCTAAATAGAGGTCGGTTGTTCGTATTTGATTCACTACCATACATGACATCCAAGAAGAAGCTGAAGTCTTTCCTTGAACCATTAACTTACACCCTACCATCGCTTCTTTACTACTGTGACTTGAAATGTTTGAAGCCGAACATAGAAATGTCTCGTTGGAAGATATCCCGGCCTACCTCTACGAACACACAGCACAGGTCGTTAGATTTGGGAATATTCGTTGTAAAATTATTAGAACATTTAGTGACTAGTAGTGCCCCATCTGTAATCACTCAGGAGAAGATGAGTGACTATAGGATGCAATTGGCATGTCAATTGTGGACGAACATTCTACATTATTGACGTACATGTGTATTATGTATATTATGTATATTGTTGATGTAATTTTACTAACATGTTAAATTGTTAGAGTGGAACTAACATGAATAGAAAAACATTTGAGTAACATAAATAAACAAACTTAAGGAAAGTTGTATAAGTGATAGCGAGATCCAGAGAGAACGATACATTTCTAGGAAGATTCATTCATGAATAGCCAACAATTTAATTAAACTTATAAAAGCGAGAGCGAGATAAGCCAGACATTTGAAGAGATTCATGAATAGACAAACTTTAGTAATTAAACTTATAAGCGAGATATTTTAAAAGGGATTACAAGTGATAGCGAGAGTGAGACGTTTCCAGAATGATTCATGAATAGACAACCACTTAATTAAACTTATAAAATGGAGAGCGAGATAAGCGAGACATTTGAAGAGATTCTCGAATAGACAAAATTTAGTATTAAACTTATAAACGAGACATTTTAAAAGGGATTACAAGTGAGAGCGAGATTAGCGAGAGCGAGACGTTTCCAGAATGATTTATGAATGAACAACCACTTAATTAAACTTATGAAAGGGAGAGCGAGATAAGTGAGACATTTGAAGGGATTCGTGAATAGACAAACTTTAGTAATTAAACTTATAAGCGAGACATTTTAAACTTTTTGAGGATTAAAGTGGCACATAGAAAATTACAGTTTTGAAGATTACAAGTGGCATATAGAAAATTACAATCGACCGACATTTGAATCATTTGGATTAGAATCAATAGGTTTCCCGGACGTGAGCGGTTCACTGCAGTTTTGTTGGTTATGCCCGTAGTTCCCCCACCTACCACATTTTATTTTTCTGCGTTCTATTCTTGATGCTATTCTTTATACTCTTCGTCGCTGACCTATACCACTCTTCTAGGAAGTGAAATATGCTTTTTCACATATCCCGGAGGTCTTTTCCATTCAGATATGTGACCGAGTGGATTTATGTGCTCTGCATAAGCAGCCATGAGGGAGTCAATGCTATAGAATGGACTACATAAACTTCGGATGGGGATGTTTCGTTCTCGCGCAGCCACAATTGCATGCAAACATGGGATACCGAGTGAGTCAAATTCCTTGCATGTGCATTCCTTCATATGGAGGTTCACAATATTGTCCAATTGATTGTCTCGCACATGGATCCTACAACAATTAATCGGCTCAACTCAATATCATCTGCCCTTGTCACACACAGTTGCTAATTGGTTTTCATAGTAGTCCAAGTGTGACGTTGTTCGAGATGCCCAATAATTTCTCTGTTCATAAAACCATGACTGGATGAGGCCTCGAACATGTTCCAATAAGCACATTATGGGCAGCTGTCGATATTCTTTGGTCAATGAATTGAAACACTCTGCACTATTAGACGTCATATTATCATATCTTCGTTCTGTTTGGTAAACACACGCCCACCGAAGACCAATATCCTCCAAATATTTTGATACAACACCATTTTGAAAAGTACGTAGTTGGTTCCAGTGTGCTTGGAACTCTAACATGCGAAATGCCCTAGCTGTATCCTTGAACATCCCAATAATCGTATTGTTCTTAAAGTTGGAAAGAATATTATTTTCTAGGTGGTATGTGCACAATCCATGAAATGTCGTGGAAAAAACTACACGAATGGCATTGCCAATAGATACCGCTCGATCAGACACAAACATCAAATTAGGGGGTTCTCCAATGGCATACCTCAAATTTGACATAAACCACTTCCAAGCTCGATCAGTTTCATTGTCCACTATGGCATATGCTAGTGGGTAAACTTGGTTGTTGCCATCCATGGAAATGCCAACCAACATGGTCTCTTTGTATTTTCCTTTCAGATGCGATCCATCACAATTATCACAAGTCGACAACTTGAAAATCCTCTAATACAAGGCCCTAATGCCATAAACATATACGAGTTGAAGAGATTTCGTTCTTCATTGCTCCAACTGAGAGCAAATGTGGCCAAGAGATTGGAGAAAGTTTCGGCAATGAGAATGGCAGATCCTCTAGTATCTCCATCGATTGACCTCGCCGGAAGCCTCCACTGGCCGTCGACGTCATCGATTCACCTTGCCGCCGGAAATAGCCAATGTCTACTATCGTTTCACCTTGCTGGAAATCACTTTATCGCGATAGAGATGGATTGGGAACCAGAGATTTGGGGTTAGGGTTTTTTCTAATTTGTTTTAATATATTTTTTTTCATGTCTTATGGAAAATTGATATAATAATAATAATTAGAGTAAATGGGTAGTTAGTGATTCATTCACACTTGGCTTCCTTACAAATTTTCTCACCACTTTGAATCGTTTTTAGTAATATTTCTTAATTCTTTATACTATATATTATATATATACATACTGAGAAAAGATATTATTATTTAAAAAATTTCTCAATTGTATGGAAATCCTCATGTTGAGTGGCTGACCCAATACCTAGTCGCAATCATGACTTCTCCAGAAAAAAGGGATAGAGAAAAGTGGGAGCCTAATTAGAAACAAATATCTAATAAAGAATTTCATGTGCGAAAAGGGAAGGGGCTTTTCTGCATTGCAACTTGCAACGAGGGGTATTTAATCGACCAGCATTGTAAGCTACAAGAGATAAGAATCATGATTACACGTAAAGAGGGAGAAGTTAAGTTGGATAGAGAGGAATGCTACATTGGACGATCTCAAGAGGTTGAAAAGTTGGTGCATTTGACGCTGAAATCGATATCGGGATTGATTTGTGAGTCCGAGCATGATCAAACTCAGACGAAAAGTGGGAGACCACAAAGTTTTAGTACTGATTGACTGCAAGACAAACCATAATTTTATATTCATCACCTTGGTTGAAAAGTTGAACCTTATGCTGTCAAAAACAACAAATTGTGGGTTCATCGTGGATAATGGGGCAACAATAAGGGGGCATGAAGTATGATTGCTAGAAATGATGGTAGAATGGGATGTCCTTTTGCTTGATTTAGGAGGAATTGATATGATTGGCCCTAGGACTTTTGTGTTTTAGCATGATCAAGCTCAAAGCAAAAGTTGGAGACCGTGAGGTTCTAGAATAGATTACTTGCAGGGTGTCACAATCGCATTTTTAGAAGTTTCACTTAGCGATTATGCGGCACTTGTTTCCGCTCACAAACAAGTTAGTCAATTTAAATACAGAACGTCGATGACACACCGGGTGTCTCTTGCAACCTCTACCCCTGTTTTAAAGAAAACGACTTTAGAAAATGGGTTTAGGTTTTTGCAAACGTTTGAGTGTGTGAATTCCTGCAAGTAGTTATGAAGGCTAGTAAAAAACACCTTCAAATAGATGTGTAGTCAGATGCTGTTGAATTTATGTCATGGTTTCTTAACACACTTTATTCAGAACTGCAAATTACAAAGAAAATTAGCAGTATAATCTATGAGTATTTCTAGGCTCTCTTTAGTTTCCTAGAGTAATATTATGAATTATGTTTCGTTTGGGCTAGTAAACTGAAATTTATGTTATATATTCATATTTTGGATAAGGGGAATTGGAGGTTGTCAAAGATATTCACTCAAAAGCTCTCATTGAGAAGAAAGAAAATGGTGACGATCAGGATGCTGGAACTAAAGGTAGCAGTGTGGTAATGGAAAATTCAAGAATGCCATTATTAATGCTTGGTTTGGATCTATTGGAAACGGCAAGGCCCTCAGAACGACGAACTATAAATCGTCAAGGCATCGGGTCAAGCGAAGAGTAAAATTTGCAAAATAGAAACTCGTTATAGGTTGAGCCACGAAGCTCACTCTCTTTAAGATGTTTCGCAGCTCTGTCCAAGTGTGCAAGTAGGTCTGAAAATTGCCACGTCGTCCCCAGGATAAAACAACCAAATGAAAACCGATCAGAAATACACCATTATCGATCAGAACATACACCCTTTCTAAACTCACTGGTCGGAAAGCTAAGATGGAAGAGAAGAGGAAACTGAAGAGGGGAATTAAGAAAATGAATTCTGTGTATTACGAACTGCTGAAGGCCTTGCCTTTTATAGGCCTTCAGTGTCGAACGGTAGGGAGCGAATCGTGCGTGGACGTTAGGATGAGCAACGGTAGGGAGCGAAACGTGCGTGGACGAAACGGAATGGATGAATGGACCATTTCCCCCTTTTTTTCGCCCTTTTTTTCGGTTAAAAAGATAATAAATAAAATAATATTTTTTAATTAAAAATAATCATCACACACACCTCGCCTGACCGAACGGTGGTGGCACGCATGTGGGATGTCCACCGAACCCACATTGGTCTATCTCTTCACTCCCTCCAAAACATGGGTACCCCTTGGGGCCCAAACCCAAAACACAAGGTTGGAATACATAAAGGAGACTTCCAACATCAAATTTTCCAATGTGGGATTCTCCAACCAAAAAAGTTGGTTCCATCTTTGTTTTGAAAGTTAAATTTTCACTCAACAGGATCTACCACTGCCACCTATTTTCAAAGATGTTATAGAGCAAAATATAATGCCACATGTAGGTGTAGTTTTGTTGCTAGTGTCCTATGCATAGGAAGATTCCATTCAACCACTAGTTCCCATTTTCTTTTGAAAGTTGTCATTTGGTGCTTAATTCAATATTGGATAGTTATTTGATTTTGAGATTACTTAAGACAGCGTATACCATGACTTTCTCTCTTCTCTTTTCCCCTCTTTATCACCAGAATTTTTTTTTTTTTACTTTATAAAAATGTCATGGATCCGTTCTCCGATGGTCGAAAATCAACCCTACTTTTCCTTTCACCGCAAAATCTTCTTCATCGACAAAAACGATCACTCATAAAGCCTCACCTACCGAATTACCGAACAACAAGGAGACTAGTCTTTTTCCATCTACCTACAGCCTAAAAACCTTCATTGGCTTTCCTTTACCTTGAGGCAGCTCAATGAATCTCCCTTTAACCAGAAATTTTTATGGAAAACCAATTGGATGGCCACATCTTCTAGGTTGAGAAATTATCAAACAGAAGAGGATATTTCGCAGAGATTACAAAATTGGATAGTAATGACAGTTGTAACAAACTAGTCATTCCCACTGGGGAGAACAGAAGAGGTTGTAAACTATTTATTAACTTATTTACGACTGGAAATACAACAGAATCAAGGACTTTGAAAAGCTTTTATCCCGCCAAGTCAATAACCACCAACCAGACAATTACTGCACCAACCTACAAATCAATATTAAAAGAGAACATTATTGACCACCACCAAGAAAGGAAAACAACAAAGACACAACTATATTAAGCTTCTCCGCATAAACTTGTAACATTACACATGATGACTATTGTTATCCTATCCAGAAGCTCCTTCCATGATGAATGGTTTGACATCCAATAAGCTCTCAGAGAAAATATAAGTGGTAAATGCACCATCAGCCCCCTCCAAGTAGATCGAGACATCTTGAACTGTGATAATAGAGAACAAGCAAAACAACTAACCCAGGCACTTGAATGGCAAACCATCGGAGGATACATAATAAAACTTGCTGCCTGGAACCATGATACTCTCTTAATTGAGAAGAAAGTCCCTTCATATGATGGACATCTACCAATCGACCTATGGTCCATAGAAACTTTCAAATTCATCGATGCAAGTTGTGGAGGCATCTGTGATATTGCTAAGAAAACCCTTACTCGTCTTGATATGATGGAAGTCTGCTTGAAAGTGAATGAAAATCAATCAGGTTTCCTCCTAGCCATCATTCATCTTCCCTATTCTTCGTCGAAGTCGTTGCTGTCAAGATCCCTTTTTTCAACCGGATATTCATGTGGGCTACATCGTCGGAGTCCATGGATTCCGATACAAGAAATACACATGCCAATTTTCCAAGGAATGAGTCGTTGAGTTTCCCAATGTTACGCGCCCTAATCATTCTGAGTAGCTAAACCTACAAACACCCACAGACCTATCATTGTCCTCTCTGTCCCAAGAGCCCTACCCCTCTTTACCCGTTGGACAAAAAACATCCTCAACTTCGACCCCATCTCCTCTTTTTTAGACTCTAAACCTACAACCAACCCAAACCCCGACCCAAAACACAATTCACACCCGATTCCTACTCCCACAAACCCCGACCCAAAACCCACGCCACACCCGACTCCCGCTTCCCCTAACCCTGTCTTTCTAATTGTTCCCATTCTCCATGGCCCACTCTGTTAGGGTTGATGCTCTAAATCTCGTAGGGTTCTATAGTTTGTAAACCTTGTATGAACAAACTTGTATGTGATTAATAATATTTGATATTTTATTCACTTTGTCTATAAAATATATGATATTTTAGTTGCATTGACCACAAATCAATAAACTAACATCCAAGGTTATCATTGTAACTTAAACATGTATGTGGAGATATACAGGTGGATCATGTTTAAGTGATAACCTAAATGATCTGTAGTATATGGATAAGGCTGGGTACCTTATCCTGGTAACACTACAAGTATGGCTCGCTTTGTAGATGTTATAAATGTTGTAAAGTGCTATAAATGATCTGATCTTGATCATTCATATATTAGACATGTGAGCGGAGATATTCTATACAAAGAAGTTTGTATAAGACCAAACCACAAAATTTTTAGTCTCATTATATAATACCATTCATAATAGTGACTTTCATTTCACTAGGATGATCATAGGTAACATGACCTTAATCCTGAGTGAGTTGTGAACTCCTGCCTATGAGGGCGGTCCTTTGATTTGTATGGGTGAGAGTGGCCAGATCGCCTCAAGCCTACCATTTTGGGGATTCGTGTAATTGGGGAGCTAGGAACTCAGCTACACAAGATGGAATTCACTCATTCTCCGAAGCAGAGGTAAGTAGATAAATTGCTCCCTTAAGGGCTGATTTCGAGTCTTGAACAATGTGGCATACATCTTCTCTTGGCCCGAGAGGGGTTTAGTCATAGTAGGACTATGATCTATTGTTCATTAGATGAATCAGTGGTACTTAAGGAATTAGAGGTAACTATAAGGGCAAAATTGTAATTTGGTCCAGCTGTACTTACGAGCAATTTGTAAAGGGTCATCGTACCATTGATTGGTTATATCCAATAGACACAGAAATATATTTGTAGTGCGAAGAGTGTAGTTGTCGGTCTTTAGTGGAGTGCTCGGCAGTTAATGGATGGTGGATAATGTAATTAAAGAGTTTAATTAATTATTCACGTACCGTTGGAGCTTCAAGCTACAGGTCCATAAGGTTCTCTTAGTAGCTCAAAAGGATTTAGTTGAAAATCGGTTTTTGGGTTAATTTGAATTGTTCAAATTAATAAGAGGGATATAATTAAATTGATTCAATTATATATGATATAATTGACATAATGTATTTGATACATTATAGTTTAATTTGAGTAATAAATATTTGAATGTAATTCAAATATATTTTCTATGAATGAGATTCATAGTTGTTAAATTTAATATAAATATGATTTATATTAAATGCCATAAAATAGAGAAAAAGAACTATAGTTTATATTGTGTATGATGCAATATAAAAACTATAGGTTATAAATATAATATGATAAGTTAGTTATCATATTTATTTATATTATTAATTATTTTGGATAATTAATCCATTTTTCTCTCTAACCACCTTAGTGGGAGGTTAGTTAGTTTTTATGGAAAAATGGAATAAATAAAATATGATTTTATTTTTTCCATATCCAAGATACATGAATTGTGAGTGATCTATACGATAGATAGAGAGCGTATACGATAGAGCTTTTGTCTACACGATTGAATAACTTCTCTATACGATAGTGTGTCCTTCTTCAATTGTCTTCCTCCTTCAGACTTCTAAACTCTCTCCTAACCAAAATAGTCAAAGCTCACCACTCTTCGGTCCTCACTCTGAGAATATCAAGGTCACTAAATGGTAGTGTCTTCACTTTTGGTTCGAGTTTGGTTGCTGTTCGAGGAGTTCGTGACTGTTCGAGGGTTGTATAAGAAGAAGTGTTCTTCAAAGGTATAATTACTTAAACTCTTTTGTTGTTCAAAAGCATGTTGTATTTTTATTAAGATGCATAATCTGTATGTTTTACTGTAAACGTTTGTTTTCAATCAAAATGGGATTTGAAACAATTTGCTTCTGCTCATGAATCTTGTAAATCGAGTTCCTTCAATTGGTATCAGAGCCAGGTGGAAGTTCTGATTTCAAATTCCATTTTTGTATTTAAATCGTTTACAAATTTGATGGGTTTTAATTTTTGCATTGTGTTTAACTGTTAAATGTATGTGGATGTTTGTTGATGGATGTTTCGTGGTAGTAATCTCTGTTTTGGCTTTCTTTTTAATTTACAAAAGTTAATTTGTAAGGGCCCTTGCGTTTTTGGGCATAAATCTTGCAATCGAGTTTGTATTCGTTTTTGTTTTTTAGTCGTTCATAAACCTTCAAAAGTGAAGATTACAGTCGTTCATGAAATAGTGGTCGCATCGTGTAGCTTGAGCTAAACAATCGTTTAGATTTTGCTATGCGTTCGTGTAGAGTTTTCTGCACGATCGTGTAGCATCTGCTAAACGATCGCATAGCTATGCTATGCGATCGTGTAAAGTTGTTACACGATCATGTTGCGTTGGCTGCATGATCACGTAGGCACTCGAGGAGTAGACAATCACGCAGTATATGATACTCGACGCAAGGCATGCATACAAAACGATCATATAGGCTATCATGCTCATCTCATAGTCAATAGCTACACGATCGCATAGTGTACGGTACTCGGTGATGCAGTATTTTATGAAGTGGAAATATGGATGATATGCGTTGATGGAATTGTGTTGTGCACTCAAGTTTCCCCAGCGGAATTCAAGTGTAAATTCCCCTGTGTTTCCTGGTAAGTCCAGGATCGAACATAGGGACTTGTGAAAATAGATTGCGTTGGTAATTTTGATGAAAACTTTGCGGTAACCGGGTAAATAAATGAAGTGTTTGGTTTGTTGTTTGCGTTGATGAAAAAGAAATAAATAAATGCGGCGGATTTGAGAAACGAAAGTTGCGTTGATAGATGCAATGAGTATGCGATGAATGGGTTAAGAAGATCTTTAGTTACCATTACTTAAGAATGCGTCAGACTATGTGATCATGTTACTACCATGCACAGCAAGTCATTTTCCAATGTAAATGTGATGCTCCTAAATCTAGGACGCATGTGTTGAATGCAAAATGTCCATAGAGCTCATCCCTAAGTCTCTACTCTTGTCCTATGCGTTGATGCAAGATACATGAAAGGAAGGCTGACCGCATACAATCATATCCTATCTCTAGATGCATGATGCGTTGATAACAAATAGTGCTCATTCCTAAGCGCCTATCTTGTTTTATGCGTTCTAATCTGGTTCTTCCAAACCTAGATTCTAACCTGACCTTCCCAAGTCTAGATCCTGTCCTTAGACTACCCTCCCAAGTATCTCTAATAGACGAATGAAGCATACATAAACAAGATAATCACAAAGAATGAAGATTCCATATTGTGCTAGCTAAATGCTTCTCAACCCATTCAACTAATTTAGCTACTCATCGCGTGAATAACAGAAAGTGACTGATATAGAGAAAGAAATTTCATTCTTATAAATATTGAGTGCACAAAATGTCAATGGAAGTTAAAGGTAGAGAGCCTGGTAGCAATTCCTTGCTGACTGAGGCTTTTACACTGAAATCTCCATTTTGCTCTAAGTATGTTCCCGGCTTCCGCAGGCATAGACCTCTCTGCTTGGAGCTTCTGGCGCTCTCCCAAGCTTACTGGTACGATCTACGGCACAAATTCTCCCTCGCGTCCGCCTCAAAATGAAAGAAAACTATGGACAGAGGCGTGAACTCGTGGAACAAAAGATTGTAAAAGTGGTAAACTCCATTTCTGAAGAATGCACTTGGTATTTATAAAGCATCCATGGTGAAAGGCAGCTTCTCTCTCCCGGTTGTACAAATGGGACAGCTTTAATTCCTGATTGACACGCCAAATGATTGTTACCGATAAAGCTGAATGTACTTTGTAACCGTTATCAGCTATCAACTTAATTTGGATTTGACCGTCATCAGCTTTCTGTCCCATCGCTCTTAATTGGCCTTTCACCCAGATGCGCCCACCATGTTGCGCTAACCAAGTTGCGGTGATTCTTCTTGAGTGAATGTTTGCGAGCACGATCAACACAAAGCCTTGCGGTGAAGTTGCGCTCAACCACTGAATTCCTATAATCGCAATCTTTGCATTTCGTTAACGCATATTATGCACAAAAATACAAAAATCAATAGTTCTAATACGCTGAATGTTAGCTTTAGGGCTTCAATAAAACCAAGTATTTTGATGATAACAAACTCAGATTTTTTGTACTAACATTTTCAGTGTTTCAGAGTCACTATCTTATAAAGCTCGGAAAGACGCTCAAATCGGAATTCAAACGAGAAAGTTATAAGCAAAAGAAGATTGGAGAGGAAATCCAGCGTGGCAGTGACACGTGGCACACAAACGGTCTGTATTGATGACGTGGTAGCTGATGTGACGCTCCAACTGGTCACTTTTTGCTGACGTGGCACATGATGTGGCAGTGGAGACCGTGGACGAATGAGATAATGACAAGTGGCGGTCACCAAGCTTCACGCGCATGCACCGCACGTGCCTGCGGTTTCTTCACAGAATGCGGCGCGTGACGCTCAATCTCCTCCCCTGTGCGCGTGGTGCCCATATCATTCGGCTATTTTTTATTTTCTTATTTTTCTTTAATTTTCTGATCCAATTTTCTCCAAATTCTCACCAAATTTCAGTCTTTTCAAATTTGATTTCCTTCCTAAATTGTCATCCTTCAAATCCTTTTTATTCTCCAAATCTCAATAATTCCAAT
>NC_052356.1:24748953-24756652 GCF_009727055.1 Benincasa hispida
CATGTGGGGCTACATCGTCGGAGTCCATGGATTCCGATTAACAAGAAATACACATGGCCAATTTTCCAAGAAGAGTCGTTGAGTTTTCCCAATGGTTACGCGCCCTAATCATTCTGAAGTAGCTAACTACAAAACACCCACCAGACCTTCATTCCCTCTCTGTCCAAGAGCCCTACCCCTCTTTCCCGTTGGACAAAAAACATCCTCAACTTTCGACCCCCATCTCCTCTTTTTTAGACTCTAAAACCTACAACCAACCGCAAACCCCGACCCAAAACACAATTCACACCCGATTCCTACTCCCACAAAACCCCGACCACAAAACCCACGCACACCCGACTCCCGCCTTCGCCTAACCTGTCTTTCTAATTGTTTCCCATTCTCCATGGCCCACTCTGTTAGGGTTGATGCTCTAAATCTGCGTAGGGTTCTATAGTTTGTAACCTTGTATGAACAAACTTGTTATGTTGATTAATAATATTTGATATTTTATTCACTTTGTCTATAAAATATATGATATTTTAGTTGCATTGACCACAAATCAATAAACTAACATCCAAGGTTATCATTGTAATTAAACATGTATGTGGAAGTATACAGGTGGATCATGTTTAAGTGATACCTAAATGATCTGTAGTAGTATGGATAAGGCTGGGTACCTTATCCTGGTAACACTACAAGTATGGCTCGCTTTTGTAGATGTTTAAATGTTGTTAAAGTGCATAAATACTGATCTTCGATCATTCATATATTAGACAGTGAGCGGAGATATTCTATACAAAGAGTTTGTATAAGCCAAACCACAAAATTTTTAGTCTCATATATAATACCATTCATAATAGTGACTTTCTTTCAACTAGGATGAATCCATAGGTAACATGACCTTAATCCTGAGTGAAAGTTGTAACTCTGCCTTATAAGGGCCGGTCCCTTTGATTTGTATGGGTGGAGTGGCCAGATCGACTCAAGCCTCTACCATTTTGGGGATTTCGTTGTAATTGGGAGCTAGGAACTCACTACACTAAGATGAATTCACTCATTCTCCGAAGCAGAGGTAAGTTAGATAAATTGCTCCTTAAGGGCTGATTTCGAGTCTTGAAGCAAATGTTGCATACATCTTCTCTTGGCCCGAGAGGGTTTGCGCTGTTTAGTCATAGTAGGACTATGATCTATTGTTCATTAGAATGAATCAGTGGTACTTAACGAATTAGAGGTTAAACTTAAGGGCAAAAATTGTTAAATTTGGCTCCAGCTGTACTTTACGAGCAATTTGTAAAAGGGTCATCGTACATTTTGATTGTTATATCCAATAGACACAGAAATATATTTGTAGTGGCGAAGGTGGTAGTTGTCGTCTTTAGTGGAGTGCTCGGCAGTTAATGATGGGTGGATAAATGTAATCTAAAGAGTTTAATTAATTATTCACAGTACCGTTGGAGGTTCAAGCTACAGGTCCATAAGGTTCTCTTAGTAGCTCAAAAGATTTAGGTTTGAAATCGGTTTTTGGTTAATTTGAAATTGTTCAAATTAATAGAGGGATATAAGTAAATTGATTCAATTATATATGATATTAATTGACATATGTATATTTGATACATTATAGTTAATATTTGAGTAATACAAATTATTTGAAATGTAATTCAAAATATATTTCTCTATGAAATGAGATTCATAATGTTGTTAAAATTTTAATATAAATATGATTTATTTAAATGCATAAAATAGAGAAAAAAAGAACTATAAGTTTAATATTGTGTATGATGCATATAAAAACTATAGGTATAAATATAATATGAAAGTTAGTTATCATATTTATTTATATTATTAATTATTTGGAATAATTAAAATTCCATTTTTCTCTCTAACCCTTTCGTGGGAGGTTAGTTAGTTTTTATGGAAAAAATGGAATAAATAAAATATGATTGTTATTTTTTCCATATCCAAGATACATGAATTGAGTGACTATACGATAGATGAGAAGAGAGCGTATACGATAGAGCTTTTGTCTCACGATTGAATTAACTTCTCTATACGATAGTGTTGTCGCTTCTTCACATTGTCTTCCTCCTTCACGAACTTCTAAACTCTCTCCTAACCAAAATAGTCAAAGCTCACCACTCCTTCGGTCCTCATCTCTCGAGGAATATCAAGTCACTAAATGGTGTGTCTTCACTTTTGTTCGAACGTTTTGGTTGCTGTTCGGGAGTCGTGACGTTTCGAGGTTGTATAGAAGAAGTGCTTCTTCAAAAGGTAATAATTACTTAAACTCTTTTGTTGTTCAAAAGCATGTTGTATTTTTATTAGTATTGGCTAAATCTGTTGTTTTACGTGTAAACGTTGTTTTTCAATCAAAATGGGATTTGAAAAACTTTGCTTCTGCTCATGAATCTGTAAATCGAGTTCCTTCAATTGGTATCAGAGCCAGTGGAAGTTCTGATTCAAATTCCATTTTTGTATTTAAAATCGTTTACAAATTTGATGGGTGTTTATTTTTGCATTGCTGTTTAACTGTTAAATTATGTGGATGTTTGTTGATGATGTTTCGTGGTAGTAATCCTCTGTTTTTGGCTTCTTTTTAATTTACAAAAGTTAGATTTGTAAGGGACCTTGCGTTTTTTTGGGCATAAATCTTGCAATCGGAGTTTGTATTCGTTTTTTTTTTTTAGTCGTTCTAAAACCTTCAAAAGTGAAGATTACAGTCGTTCATGAAATCGTGGTCGGCATCGTGTAGCTTGAGCCTAAACAATCGTTTGAATTTTGCTATGCGTTCGGTAGAGTTTCTGCACGATCGTGTAGCATCTGCTAATACGATCGCATAGCTATGCTATGCGATCGTGTTAAAGTTTGTTACACGATCATGTTTGCGTTGGGCTGCATGATCACGTTAGGCACTCGAGGAGTAGACAATCAGAGTATATGAATACTCGACGCAAGGCAGTGCATACAAAACGATTCATATAGGCTATCATGCTCATCCTCATAGTCAAATAGCTACACGATCGCATAGTGTACGGTAACTCGGTGATGCATATTTTATGAAGTGGAAATATGGATGATATGCGTTGATGAGATTTGTGTTGTGCCACTCAAGTTTCACCCCAGCGAATTCCAAGTTGTAAATTCCCCTGTGTTTCCTGGTAATGTCCAGGATTCAACATAGGGACTTTGTGAAAATAGATTGCGTTGGTAATTTTGAATGAGAAAACTTTGCGGTACCGGGTAAATAAATGAGTGTTTGTTTGTTGTTTGCGTTGATGAAAAAGAAATAAATTAAAGCGGCGGATTTGAGAAAACGAAAGGTTGCGTTGATAGATGCAAGATGAGTATGCGATGGAATGGGTTAAGAAAGTCTTTAGTTTACCATTACATTTAAGAATGTAATTTAATTTTATTTTTTTTTTTATTATTATTTTCATTTTTTTTACGTCAGACTATGTGATCATGTTACTACCATTGCACAGCAAGTATTTTCCAATGTAAATGTGATTGCTCTAAATCTAGCGACGCATGTGTTGAATGCAAAATGTCCATAGAGCTCATTCCCTAAAGTCTCTACTCTTGTCTGATGCGTTGATGCAAGATCACATGAAAGGAAGGCTTGACCCGCATACAAATCATATCCTATCTCTAGGATGCATGGATGCGTTATAAACAAATAGTGCTCATTCTCAAGCCCTATCTTGTTAGTTTATGCGTTTCTATTCTGGTTCTTCCAAAACCTAGATCTAACCTGACTTTCCCAAGTCTAGATCCTTCCTTAGACTACCCTCCCAATTGTATCTCTAATGCACGAATAAGCATACATAAACAAGATTAATCACAAAGAATGAAGATTCCATAGTTTGCTAGCTAAATGCTTCTCAACCCATTCAACTAATTTAGGCTACTCATGCGCGTGAATCAAAGAAAGTGAAACTATATAGAGAAAGAAATTTCATTTCTTATAAATGAGTTGAGCAGCAAAATGTCAATGGAAGTTAAAGGTAGCAGAGCCTGGTAGGCAATTCCTTGCTGACTGAGGCTTTTTACACTGCAAATTCTCCATTTTGCTCTAAGTATGTTCCCGGCTTCCGCAGGCATCAAGACCTTCTCTGTCTTTGAGCTTCTGGCGCTCTCCCAAGCTTACTGGAACGAGTCTACGCGCACAACTTTCTCCCTCGCCGTCCGCTCAAAAAATGAAAGAAAACTATGGACAGGCTGAACTCGCTTGGAACAAAAGATTGTAAAAGTGTAAACTCCATTTCTGAAGAATGCACTTGGTATTATAAAGCATCCATGGTGAACCAGGAGCTTCTCTCTCGCCGGTTGTACAAATGGGACACTTTATATTCCTGATTGACACGCCAAATGTTGTTACGATAAAGCTGAATGTATTTGTAACCGTTATCAGCTTATCAACTTTAATTTGGATTTGACCGTCATCAGCTTTTCTGTCCCATCGCTCTTAATTGGCCTTCACCCAGATGCGCCCACCATGTTGCGCTAACCAAGTTGCGGTGATTCTTCTTGAGTGAATGTTTGCGAGCACGATCAACACAAAGCCTTGCGTGAAAGTTGCGCTCAACCACTGAATTCCTATAATCGCAATCTTTGCATTTCGTTAACGCATATTATTGGCACAAAAATAGCAAAAATCAATAGTTCATATTACGCTGAAGTGGTTAGCTTTTAGGGCTTTCAATAAAACCAAAGTATTTTGATGATAACAAACTCAAGATTTTTGTTTACTAACATTTCAGTTTTCAGATCACTATCTTATAAAGCTCGGAAAGACGCCTCAAAATCGGAAATTCAAACGAGAAAGTTATAAGCAAAAGAAGATTTGGAGAGGAAATCCAGCGTGGGCAGTGAACGTGCACACAACGGTCTGTATTGATGACGTAGGTAGCTGATGTGACGCTCCAACTGGTCACTTTTTGCTGACGTTGGCACATGATGTGGCCAGTGGAGACCGTGACGAATGAGATAATGGACAAGTGGCGGTCACTCAAAGCTTCACGGCATGCACCGCACGTGCCTGCGTTTCTCACAGAATTGCGGCCGTTGACGCTCAATCTTCTCCTCCCCTGGCGCCGTGGTGCTCATTCATACGCTATTTTTATTCTATTTTTATTCTTCTTATTTCCTTTAATTTCCTAAATCCAATTTCTCCACAAATCTCACCACATTTCAGCCTGTTCAAATTTTGATTTCTTTCCTAAATTTTCATCCTTCAAATCCTTTTTATTCTCCAAATCTCAATATTCCAATCTTTCAAAATTCCTTTTCAAAATCTTTCCTTTATTATTTTATTCATCTCTAACCCTTCATTTGCAAAGTCATTCAATGGAAAAATTTATCCCCCTGCTCCGGTATAATTCAACTTGATTGCTTACTCCTTCGACAAAAACACTAAAAAGCTATCAAGTCTTAACGCTCTCAAGTTCTCTCTACTCTGCAATTCTTGTCCTTCCTTGCTCCTAAATGGCTCAGAGTTATTTTTTGAGTTTTTTTTCTGAAGTGCTCAACTTGTGGTCTTTAGCCTTTAAGAGGTAAATATTGTGAGGGTGTTCTTTTAACATTTTTCGGGAATTGTACCCTTGGTTGTGAGAAAAAGAAATTGGGTTGTGATCCTGAATCTAGTAAGAAGTGATCTGTGGTTTCTGCTTTAGGCCTAGAAAAAAGAGGGTCGTGTGTCGGTTTGGTCCTCATCTGCAAGGGTCACTTAGTGAAAATACCCCAGAAGGATCTTGGAGACGTGGAGTAGGCAATTGGCCGAACTACTGTTACATTCCCAGTTGTTTTCTCTTACTCTCTCTTTTATTTATTTCTTGTTTTCAAATTTTTTGCTTCTTGTCTTAGTTATTTTTTTAATCTTTTCAAATTACATGATTTAATTTTTAGTGTGTTATTTAAATTTATCCTTGATTAAATTGTCTTTAAATTTGAAGTTATCATAGCTTGCATGATTTAAGTTTTGTCCTGCATAAATTTTCTTTAATCAAATTAGTGGGTTAACTTTATGAGCATTGTTTGAAGATAAAATTATTTAAAAAAAAAAAAATTGGTAGTCAACCCTATTCACCCCCTCTAGTGTTGCCTTTAGATCCTACAATTAGTATCAGAACAGGTAGCTCAGTTTTCTTATTTAAAAAAGGTTTTGTATTTTTTTCTTGATTTTACATTATGTTTTTTTTAATCTTATTAAATATGGAATTTTTCTAATTTCTGCAAAAAGTTTGAAAATTTTAGTTTTAAAAGGTGTTTTTATTAGGAATTTTTTCTTGAAAATTGGTTATTAAAACCTTTTTTTTTTATCTACTTCTTAATCTTTGAAATATTTTTTTATTAAAATCTAAATTTTGGAAAAGTATTTCTCTTTACAAAAATCTTTAAAAAAATATATATTATTATATTCTCTTCCTCTTTTGAAAATTTTAATTGTTCGAACTTATGGCAACTACTAGATTAAATGGGTATGGTGAAGGTCAATCTACCACTAGGCCACCTTTGTTTGATGGAAATAATTATGCATGGTGGAAAACTAGGGTGAGAATTTATTTGATTTCTATTGACTATAATCTATGGAAAATTATTTTTAATGGTCCTTTAATTCCTACTAAGATAGTTGATAATAAAGATATTCCTAAGGAAGAAAAAGAGTTTAATGATGAAGATAAAAAGAAGTTTTCTCTTAATGCTAAAGCCATGAACTGTCTGTTTTGTGCTTTATGTCCTGATGAGTTTAATCGAGCCTCTGCATGTAATTCTTCTAAAGAAATTTGGGATATGCTTGAAGTAACTCGTGAAGGAACTAATCAAGTTAAAGAGTCAAAGATTAGCATGTTAGTTCATAATTATGAATTATTTAAAATGGATGCAAATGAAACTATGTCTGAAATGTTTACTAGGTTCACTAATATTGTTAATGCTTTGAAGGGATTAGGAAAATCTTATACCACCTCTGAAAATGTGAGAAAAATTCTTAGATCATTACCTAAGAGTTGGGAAGCTAAAGTGATGGCAATCCAAGAAGCAAAAGACCTCTCAAAACTTTCACTGGAGGAGCTCGTTGGATCTCTCATGACACATGAGATCATCATGAAGGCCAATGTGGAAGAAGATGTCAAAAAGAAGAAGAGTCTAGCATTAAAGTCCACTCAAGTTCAAGAGGACTCTGAAACTGAAGCTAAACTAAATGATGAGGAGTTTGCTTACTTGACCAAGAATTTCAAAAAGCATTTTAGGAAAAGGAACTTCTCAAAGAAAGTCAACAATCAAGAAGCAAAGGAGAAAAGAGCAACAGAGATACAATCATTTGTTATGAATGTAAAAGGTACAGACACGTGAAGTGTGACTGTCCTCAAAGAAAAGCCATTTCAAAGAAGAGCAGGAAGGCCATGAAAGCTACTTGGGACGAAAGCAATGAAAGTGAATCTAAAAGCAAAGAAGAAGTAGCAAATCTATGCGTTATGGCTTTTGGAGACGACGACGACGATGATGATGAGGTAAGTCCTGAAAACCAAGTCCTGAAAACCTTACTTTTGATGAGCTTATTGATGCATGTAATGAAGTTAAAATTGAATTTGAAAAACTAGGTTGCAAATATATGTCTCTTAGGAAGAAAAATGCTAAATTAGCTCTTGAAAATAATAATTTATTAATTGAGCTAGATAATCTAAACGAGAAAAATGAGACACTAGGAAAAGATCTAGATTTA
>NC_052356.1:24758322-24884713 GCF_009727055.1 Benincasa hispida
TCTAGAATCAAATTTGCATGCTTTAAAAGAAGAGTATAAATTATTAGAAAATAAAAATGAAGATATTTTAGCTACTCTTTTAAAAGTTTACAAATGGAAAAAGAATTTAGATATCATGATGGGTAAGCAACAATGCACATTTGATAAAAGTGACTTAGGTTATAAAACCTCACCAAAAACAAAAGAAATTTACAAACTATTTTATCAAAGAAGGTTCTATTATTTGTCATGTATGTGGAAAACATGGTCATAAAAGCTTATGCATGCAATTTAAGAAAAATCAAATATTATGAATGAAAAGAGATGGATTCCTAAATTTTTGTTTAGCTAACCCCCAAGGACCCAAACAAATTTGGGTACCTTAAGTTACATCTTGAGAATTAATTCTCTCATGTATGTTTGAGATCCATAAGAATAAGTGGTACTTGGGACAGTGGATGTTCAAAACATATGACTAGGGACCACCAAAAAATTCACATACCTAGAAAAGAAAGATGGAGGATACGTTACCTTCGTGACAATAAAATGGGTAAGATCTTTGGCAAAGGTTATATTAGTAACGATTCGAATTTTCTTATTAACAAATGTTTTGTTTGGTTTGATGGTTTAAAGCATGATTTATTAAGTATTAGTCAATTATGTGATAAAGGATATAGAGTAATTTTAGTGATAAAAATGTTACAATAGAAAATGCATGTGATGGAAAAGTTCTGTTTGTAGGAAATGAGATAAAAATGTATTTAACTATTGATCTATTAGATTGTCCTATAGTAGAAATAAATGTTTATCTGCATTGCATGAAGATTCGTGGTGTTATGGCATAAGAAGGTTAGGTCATGCTAACATGCAGTTAATTTCAAATATTTCTGAGAAAATCCCTTGTTAGAGATCTTCCAAAATTAAAACTTTGAAAAAAAAAAGTTTGTGATGCTTGTCAAAAGGGTAAACAAACTAAGTCTTCTTTCAAACCTAAAGAAAATAGTTTCTACTTCTAGACCTTTGCAACTGTTACAGTATGGACCCTTTTTGGACCTACTAGATTGCAGTCTAAGTGGAAAACATTATGTGTTTGTTATAGTTGATGATTTTCGAGATTTTACTTGGGTTTTATTTTATCTCATTGAAGGATGAAGCTTTAAAATCTTTTATTAGCTTTTCAAAAAGAATTCAAAATGAAAAGGTTTTTATGATTTTCGAAATTAGAAGTGATCATGGAGGAGAATTTGAAAATGCTTCTTTTGAAATTTTTGTGAAGAAATGGAATTTCTATGATTTTCCTCTCCAAAAATACCTCAACAAAATGGTGCTTGTACGAAAGGAAAAAAATGATTTCTTTACAAGATTAGCTACCCAGCTTTAATGAATTGAGTTACCAAAAACTTGTGGCCGAAGCTAAATCACGTTATGTAATGAATCGGTTGTTTAATAAGACATGTTGTTAGATAAAAATTGCCTATAGCTTAAAATAAGGGAACTCCAGAGAGTTATTATTTCAAGAGTCTTGGTTACAAAATGTTTTATTTTTGAAAGAACAAAGGGAAACTTTGGGAAAGTTTTGAGTCAAAAAATGACATTAGCAATTCATATAGGGATTCTACATGTAGTAAAAGCATATAAGCTAAGTAAAAGAAACTCATGTACTTGAAGAGTCAATGAATGGTGTTTTTGCATGAAAACACATGTTGCCACTATAAAGTTTCTGCTAGGTGGATAGTCGAATTAGAAATACGTGTTGAAGACGTTAGTATAAAGAGTAGGATAGCAGTATCAAATTGAATTCTCAGAAGAGCCAAAAAACCTCCCTCAGAATGAGATTCCATCACATCCTCAGGTATCTCCTCTCCTAGGAGTTAATAATAGGTGATGTATCTCAAGGGATAAGAACTCGCTCTTCTTTAAATGCTTTAAATAATGTTGCTTTCGTGTCTCAAATTGAACCAAAGTCTTTTAAAGATGCTGAATCTGATGAGTTTTGGTTAATTGCTATGCAAGAAGAATTAAATCAATTTGAAAGAAATAATGTGCGGAAATTAGTCCCGCGTCCTAGTGATCATCCTGTTATAGGTACTAAATGGATATTTAGAAATAAAATGGATGAATCTGGTAATATTGTTAGAAATAAAGCTAGACTAGTTGCTCAAGGCTATAGTCAAGAAAAAGAAATAGATTATGAAGAAACATTTGCTCCTGTTGCTAAATTAGAATCTATTCGCATGCTGCTTGCATTTGCATCTCATAGGAATTTTACTTTATTTCAAATGGGTGTAAAAAGTGCTTTCTTAAATGGTTTCAAATGGAGGAAGTGTTTGTTGAACAACTTCCTGGGTTTGAAAGCTTTGATAATCCAAATCATGTTTTTTAAATTAAATAAAGCACTTTATGGTCTTAAACAAGCTCCTAGAGTTTGGTATGACCGCTTGAGTAAATTTTTGCTAGAAAATGGTTTTAAAATGGGACTTATTGATACTACTCTTTTTATCAAAATTAAAGATAATGATATTTTATTAGTGAAAATCTATATTAATGATATTATATTTGGTGCTACTAACTCTTCTCTTTGTGAAGAATTTTCTAAGTGTATGCATAGTGAGTTTGAAATGAGCATGATGGGAGAACTTAAATTCTTCCTTGGGCTTCAAATGAAACAACTTGAAGATGGAATCTTCATAAATCAAGAAAATTACACAAGGGATCTACTCAAAAGGTTTAAGTTCGATAATGCAAAAGTAGCAAATACCCCAATAAGTACCACTACAAAGCTTGATAAGGATGAAAAAGGTAAAAACGTAGATATTAAAGCTTATAGAGGTATGATCGGATCCGTGCTTTACTTAACTGCGAGTAGGCCTGATATTATGTTTAATGTATGCATGTGTGCTAGATTTCAATCATGTCCTAAAGAATCGCACTTGCATGCTGTAAAAAGAAATTTTAAATATTTGCTTGGTACAATTGATTTTGGCTTATGGTATCCTAAAAATACATCTTTAGATTTGATTGCATATTCTGATGCTGATTTTCCTGGTAGTCTAACTAATAGAAAAATTATTAGTGAAACATGTATTTTCTAGGTAGCTATTTAGTATCTTGGTATAGTAAAAAGAAAAATTCTATTGCATTATCTACCACTGAAGCTGAATATATTGCTGTTGCTAGTTGTTGTTCTCAAGTTTTATGGATGAAACAAACGTTGCGTGATTTTGGTTTAAATTTTGAACAAGTACCAATCTTTTGTGATAATACTAGTTCAATTAATTTAACTAAAAATCCCATTCAACATTCTAGAACAAAGCATATAGATATTAGATATCATTTTCTTCGAGAGCATGTGCAAAATAAAAATATTGTCATTAATTATGTTAATACTGAGAACCAGGTAGCAAATATTCTTACAAATGCATTAAATAAAGAAGCCTTTTGTAAAAATAGACTTGCACTTATTATTATTAGAATTTCCTAATTATGTTTGATAGGAGGAACATTATTCATATTTCTATGAATTTATGTGTTATAATTTATTGAGGGGGAGCATTATTTGTATGATTAAAGGGGAGAAAAATCATTTATATATCTTTTTGTTGATAAAGAAAAGGGGAGAAGTATTTTTGGTATTATGGTGATTTGTCATCATAAAAAAGGGGGAGATTGTTAGCTTTAGGGCTTCAATCAAACCAAGTATTTTGATGATAACAAACTCGATTTTTTGTACTAACATTTTCAGTGTTTCAGAGTCACTAGGGGACTTGCTTAAGAATAAGAAAGAGGAATCTCATGTAAATACCATGGAATAAGATTTGATCCTATTCATGGGGATTCCGTAAATATTCCATTCCAAAAAGAGAAAGTTCGAAACAAGTGAGATTTTTTTGGAGATTGGGTGCAGCTTTAGAAAGCATAGATTTAGAGACACAGTTTGAGGAGGCTTAAATAGTGGGTTATTGTTCAAACTCTTCGTTTCTCCAATAAAATTCTGTTTTGGAAGCTCCTCATCCTAAACATTGGTTAAGCTTGGGAAGCCAAACTCATGTTCCAAATGCACCTTTGCAGGTGGTGTTATTATCCTTGTCGTTTTAGTCATGTTGTAGAGCCCGGAAAGACGATTCCAATGCAATTTGAATCGCTCAAATCGAAGTTCAAACGAGAAAGTTATAAGCAAAAGAAGATTGGAGAGGAAATCCAAAGTGGCAGTGACATATGGCACCTTGCTGACGTGGCATCCGACATGGCGACTGACATGGCACAAAAACGATCTGTATTGATGATATGGCAGCTGACATGGCGGATGACGTGGCGCTCTAACTGGTCACTTTTTTGCTGACATGGCACATGATGTGGCAGTGGCTACCGTGGACAAATGAGATAATGACAAATGGTGGTCACCCAACTTCACGTGTGTGCGCCGCACGTGCCTACGGTTTCTTCACAGAATGTGGCGTGTGACTTAACATATTATAGAATTTGCCTCTAATGTTGCCTTTAGATCCTACACTGAACGCATGCGACCACAATATTATAGAATTTATTCTTAATGGACGCAATTTAACATATTTCATCAACGCAATCCAACATTGTTTAAGAACTTAGCACTATGATAATGTGCATTTATGTCCGTTATCACACCCCTAAATTTAAACAATGTGTCCTCAAGCATAAGCTAAAGATTCCTTTAGCAAGTCAATCGCAAAGTTCTTTTCCTAGATTTCTCAAGAATACTTCATTCGAATCCTATATACCAAAATTTTCTTAAGTCTTATTCAAGTCTCTTCTTAAAATATTTTTAAGACCTAGGGACTGCAAGTTTAATTTTCAAAAGGACTTTACTAAATTCTGGAACATCGCATGATTTATTTCAAAAAGAAAATTTTTTACCAGAGTGACAAATGATTTTATCCTTGCACAAAAATTTTCTTCATTGATATTTTTTTTTTTTGACCTTGCGCTGATCTAAGTGCCTTGCCTTCGTTTTGGCTTGCCCCCACGTGTGTCATGCGGACATCCAACTACGAGCAATGCACTCTTTCTCAAACTAAACTTATACGGTAGTGGAGTTGCGGTCATTTATTTATGCGTTGATCCTAGTAACTTACTTTCGTTTTGGCTTGCCCCCATATGTGTCATGCGGATATCCAACTGCAGATAAGTGTCTTTCACAACTTAACTCTTATCAACATGGGTTTCCCATTGTGTTGACAGTGGAGTTGTTATTCTCAAATATTTTTTTTTAGAGAAAGAAATAAATAGCAAGGTCGAAAACAAATACCCCATCCCCCAAATTTAAAATGCAGCAATGTCCTCATTGCTAAAAGATTAAAATAAGTCATGCAATGGTCATAGAATGCATTGTAAAGAGAGTTTGAAAGAAAGCTAGCAAACCCCTAATTTCGAGAAATATTTCATGAGGTGACTATCTTAAGACTAAGTTGACTCTAGTGTATACGAAAGAAATAGAAGCATATTTTTCATCATTGAAATCATACTTGGCAAAGAACAAAAATTCGATAAACTATTAAATTTATCTATGTCAAATTATTGCGATACTTAAAGAGGATGCGGTGATAAAACTTTGAAAATTAAAATGCGATGTGATAGCGCAAAATTTGAAATAAAGATAAGGAAGAGTACACCCCCAAATTTTGTACTGTCGCCCGCATTGTATTGACGCATCCATCTTTGCGGCGATCTTTGTGGATTGTAGTGATGGAGTTGGATCATTTGCTTCTTCATGTAATATCTTCACAATTTTGCGCCTTAATCGTTGTAAACAGACAAAAACTTGATACAGTATTTTATGAAGTGGAAATATGGATGATATGTGTTGATGGAATTGCATTGTGCACTCAAGTTTCCCTAGCGGAATTCAAGTGTAAATTTCCCTGAGTTTTCTGGTAAGTCCAGGGTCAAACACAGGGACTTATGAAAATAAATTGCGTTGGTAATACTGAAATCTCCATTCTGCTCTAAGTATGTTCCTGCTTCCGCAGGCGTCGGCCCTCTCTCTGTCTTTGGAGCTTCCAGCGCTCTCCCAAGCTTACCGGAACGATCTACCGGCACAACTTTCTCCCTCGCGTCTGCCTTAAAATGAAAGAAAACTATGGACAGAGGCATGAACTCGTGGAACAAAAGATTGTAAAAGTGGTGAACCCCTTTTCTAAAGAATGCACTTGGTATTTATAGAGTATCCATGGTGAAAGGCGACTTCTCTCTCCCAGTTGTACAGATGGGACAACTTTAATTCCTGATTGACGCGCCTAATGATTGTTACCGATAAAGCTGAATGTACTTTGTGACCGTTATCGACATCAACTTAATTTGGATTTGACCGTCATTAGCTTTCTGTCCCATCGCTCTTAATTGGCCTTTCACCCAGATGCGCTCACCATGTTGCGCTGACCAAGTTGCGGTGATCCTTCTCGGGCGAATGTTTACGAGCACGATCAACGCAAAGCCTTGCGATGAAGTTGCGCTCAACCACTGAATTCCTATGATCGCAATCTTTGCATTGCGTTAACGCATATTCTGCAAAAACATACAAAAATCAATAGTTCTAATGTGCTGAACGCATGCGACAGCAATATTATAGAATTTATGCTTAATGGATGCAATTTAACATATTTCATCAACGCAATCTAACATTGTTTAAGAACTTAGCACTATGATAATGTGCATTTCTGCCCATTATCACGCACGCTACTCGATCGTATAGACTATCATGCTCATCGCATAGTCAATATCTACACGATCGCATGGTATGCATTCCTCGAAGCACGCTGCACGATCGCATGGGCTTTCATGCTCATCGCATAGTCCAAAGTTACGGGATCGTTGTTACACAACTATTTATACTCGACGCTCATTGCTCGACAATCAGAAGATTTGCTACATGATCAAGCTACAAGGCTTCAAGACGAGTGGTTCAAGACTCGGTTCACTTGTTCCGAACCGGTGGACTCAACTTTTGTAACAGTTTAGTCTTTTCTTTTCTGGTTTTGAGATTTACTATCCCGATCCATCAACTTAATTAAATATGCATGTGATGTATGTTTATTATATATGCCATAATGTTTGTCATATAGTTTTAAAACCCACCATAGGTTATGCATTTATTTTCATGCATCATTTTACATTATAAGTGTTATATATTATTATGCATGATTTAAATTACATAAAGCATGCTCATGCATCTTATAATATAAGAGTTATAATATATGTATGCATACATTATAGCATATTCATGCATCATTTATATTATAAATGTTATAATATAAGGTTGTATGTGTGTATGGAGTGTATGAGTTTAATTCATTACTTTTTTATATAAAAGTTATATATAGTAATGAATGAACATTGCATGAAGCATGACACTACCTTATGTTAATTTATAAATGTTATAAATAACTTATGTATATCTAGCTAGCAATGTTACTTGGTTTTAATTATTTCATCTCTTATAAGAGTTCTGATTAATGAAATTAGAATTAAAATCAATAATAAAGAGTTGCATGCAAACCTTAGGCTTTAATCATTTTTTAAAAGTGTTTTAAATTTTGATTGAGATAGACCTAAGATCACATTTCTAATAAGATTAGAAATCTAAGTTTAATCTTTTAAATTGGTTCAATAGGATTAAATTGATTCTTAATAAAAGATTAAATATGTAACAAATGTATCTATAAGGGACTTTTGGCTAAGGCTAGTTCTGGTTAGGCTAGGGTACTTAAGTCGATGAAAACGTCACACCCCTACCTAGGAACCTACCTGGAAAGATGAATTAGATAGATTTGTTACATGCATGAAAATTTGATAAAAGTCTATTAAAGAGTTTAATAAGACTTGAATCAAAGTTGTTTAATCATAAAAAAAAAAAAAAAAAAAAAAAAAAAAAAAAAAGTGTTGTTTTTTAGCAAATTAAACAATCATTACTAATCAATAGTACGATTTTCTAAGGTAATGAACCTAGGTAGAACATTCAGTGGGAGTAAATGGGGTATACGAACTTCACTTTAACTCTACACGCTTCTCCTACAATTCACCGTGGAATCTATCCTCGGCCTCAAGGCACTATGGGTGTCCCCTACAGTGGCATTTGGGTAGGTGAATACTAGGATGAATGAGAGAATGTTCATAGTAAGTGAAAGCATGACGTTGATAACATATCCCTCAGTTCTCTCATTAGGTTTGGTAAATTTTTGTGCATTCCTCGAGGCATTGTGTGGTGTCTTCCTAAAGGATGGCAATTTTGCACAACTCTTATTTGATCTCCAGAAGTGGAAAGGGTTGTTTTATATCTTTGTCCTAATCGACTTTTTCCCTAAAGTTGCTCATTAGGGCGGGACTCTAAACCTAAAATTAGGGTTACAGTTACAAATTTTGGATCGAACAATGGTGACCATAATTCAGTTACAAGGAGTTATTTCTCAATGGTTGAGATTGTCTCATTTTAGTGAATGGGTACTTGATCACCCTATGGTGCTTTTGTCCTATATCATTGAGATCATTTGCAAAATAGATGACCTAGGGTAACTAGACTATTTTGTTAAAACTTGATTGGTTTCTTAAAGTGTTTAATGCAAGTAGACTTAATTAAGTTTGTTCATTTTTCTTAGTAATTTAAATATGGCTACCGGCCTATTTACTTACTGCCGATAAGTTAACTGGCAAAAATTACGCTAGTTTAGAAAACCCATAAACACGAATTGATCATCGGTGATCTCCGCTTTGTCTTGGAAGTGTCCTCCTATTCACCTCCTACTGCTACTCGAAACATTCGAAAAGTGTATGAGTGATGGACACGAGTGAACGAGAAGGCCGGGCGTACATTGGCCAGCCTTAACGAAGTTTGGCCAAGAAGCATGAGCCCATGGTCACTGCACGCGAGATCATGGAGTCCCTGTGGGGATGTTCGAACAAATGTCCATGCAGCTCAGGCACGACATTCTTAAGTACATCTTTAACTCACGGATGAAAGAATGGTCATCTATTTCAGAACATGTTCTCAATATGATGACCCACTTCAATGGCTGAGATGAACATGTCTAGCATCGATAAGGCTAGCCAGGTTAGCATTATTTTGGAATCCTTACCAGATAGCTTCCTTCATTTCGTTAATAATGTTGTTCTAAACAGGATTGACTACAACCTTACAACTCTACTCAACAAGTTGCAGACTTTCCAATCTTTACTGAAAAGCAAGGAGAAGAAGGGTGATGCAAATGTTGCTTCATCATCTAAAAAGTTCCATAAAGGTTCAACCTTTGAAACTAAGTCTGCACCTTCTTCTTCCGGGACGAAAAAGTGGAAGAAGAAGAAAAGTGGTAAGGGGAAGGCGTCTGCTAACCCACAACCTGTTGCTCCAAGGGGTAGGCAACCAATGAGGGTTGACAAAGGAAAATATTTCCGCTGCAACCAATATGAGAATTGGAAGAGGAACGTCTCCAGATATTTGACAGAAAAGAAGAAGGCCAAACAAGGTAAATGTGATTTGCCTGTTTTGGAGACTTGTTTAGTGGAGAATGATGATTATGCCTGGATTATTGACTCTAGGGCTACTAACCATGTTTGTTCTTTATTTCAGGGAATTAGTTCTTGGAGGCAGCTTGGTGCTGGTGAGATGACGATGCGAGTTGGAACCGGGCACGTCGTCTCAGCTGTGGCAGTGGGAGGTCTCTAGTTAACTTTACAGAACAAATTTCTCATTTTGAATTATGTATTTGTAGTTCCCGATTTAAAGAGTAACTTAGTGTCTGTAAAGTGTCTGCTTGAATGTAAATATTAACTATTTTTCTCTTATAATAAAGTGTTTATTACTAAGAATGGAGTAGATATTTGTTCTGAACTACTGGAAAATAATCTGTATGTGCTAAAGCCGTTAGCAACAAATGCCCTCCATAATATAGAGATGTTTAAAACTGTCATAACTCAAAATAAACGACTTAAAATTTCTCCTAAGGAAAATGCCCAATTTTGCACCTAAGATTAAGATACATTAATCTCAATAGGATTGAGAGGTTGGTGAATAATGGACTTCTAAGTGAGTTAGAAGAAAATTCTTTACCCGTGTGTGAGTCATGCCTTGAAGGCAAAATGACTAAAAAACCTTTTATTGAAAAAGGTCATAGAGCCAAAGAGCCTCTAAAGCTAGTGCATTCGGACCCCTGTGGTTCAATGAATGTAAGAGCTAGGGGAGGTTATGAATATTTCATCACTTTCATTGATGATATTCTAGATATTGGTATGTTTATTTAATGCAACATAAGTCTGAGTCTTTTGAAAAATTCAAAAATTCAAGGCTGAAGTTGAAAACGCATTAAATAGAACGATTGAAACACTTTGATCTGATTGAGGTGGAGAGTTTATGGATTCATCTTTCCAAAACTATTTGATAGAACATGGAATAGTTTTCCTACTCTCAGCACCTTGTACACCTCAGCAGAATGGTGTATCAGAGAGAAGAAATCGAACCCTGTTGGACATGGTTCGGTCTATGATGAGTTACGCTTGGGTTATTTTAGGTGAACCCATAAATTAACTCAATCAATAAAATTTTCATTTATTTTAACTCCACTCAAACCACATAGGTCGAGTTAGATTGATCGATTTTTTCAGGTTATCGAATTTTTTTAACTCTCCTATTCTAAAGTAGTTTTTCTTTTTATTATTATTATTTTAAATAATCATATAAGAATTGTGAGAATAACCGACTCAGCCATGCCTATATATAGGCTCATTCTCCAAACCGCTTATATTAAATTCCAAAAAAGAATTAAAAAATATTATCACCTCTTTTCCCATTGTCTCTATTCTCCCCTCACCTCTTCACCCTCTGTTATTTTTAAAGTGAAAAAAAATTAAAAGAACTATTATAATTGGTAATAAATAAAAATATTTTACTAAAAATCTATTTATGTCGGAAAAAAAATTGCAGGTCATAGTCTGAAAATTGGAAGTAAAAAACGAGTTTGCTTATGACTTAGTGAGAGAGAGAAGGAAATGAAAAGAGAGAAAACTAGTTTTTTAAAATTATTTGTCTAATTTAAATTATCAAACTTTTAAAATTACTTGAGAGACTTTATAAACACATCCTAAAAAATCTAATAAAAAAATATATTTTGAAAATGAGAGACCAAACACATATATTCTCAAAACTCAAATATTGAAAAATAATTTTTCTATTAAAATTTAATTTCTTATTATTAATATTATTTTTCTAATTTGAAATATAAAAAATTATTTCAAACATTATAAAATTACTTCAAAAATCTTATAAACCCATCCTAAAAAACTTGAAAAATAAAAATATATGTTTTTTTAAAAAAATTTATAGACCAAACATACATATTTCTCGAAACTCAAAGACTAATAAAAATAAAATTTTTCATTAGGTTTAAATTTCTTATTATTAATATTAATCTCTACATTTCACTCATTTACTATTTTATTAAGTAGTAAGGGTGTTCAAAAAATCCTATGATCTGAAAAAACCGATCAACTCAATCGAAACCGTGCGTTTTGGATTGGATTATCAAATTATTTGGGTTCGGTTGGGTTTAAATAAATAAAAATTTTATGGGTTGGGTTGATTCATGGGTTCACCTAATATAACTAAAACCAATCCGAACTAACCTGAATTTATTATTAACTTTAAAATATTTTTTTTTGTTACTTATAACACAATTACTTATACATATATTTATTTTAATTTTATTTAATTCCAATATTTTTTGAATAATATATTCCTCAATAACTTTTAAAAATGGTTTCTTTGCACTTTAGAAAGGACAAAATTTTGACTATATAAATTGAAATTAAGTTGTTAATCTTAATTCAATATATGAAAATAATTAAATTAAATTTTTACATATTTATGTTTTGCTTCTTTTGAGAACAAAATTTTAAATAAATGACCTGATTAACTCAAACCAACCTAACCCAAATATTTCATGATTGAGTTGGGTTGTGTTCAATTTTTAATAAGGGTTATTTGGGTTGAAGAAATTTACAAATCGAACAATTGAGTTGGGTCTAAAAAGTTTTTCAATCCAACCCAACCCAATTCATGAACACCCTTATTGATAGTCTGGATTTTTGTTAATATTAAATAATCAGTAACAATGCCAAATCAAGGTGTGTATAATTTAAACTAAAAGATTGACAATACATATGTACAAACATATATTGTGAAGCTATTTTATGAAATTACTGACATGACATTATTATTTCAATTAATATTCCAAAATTTTCACACTTCAATAATTCTCATTGCATTCAATATCCAATAATTGAGAGATTCTACTAAATTCCACGTGTATAAAATAAAATACACCTCAATTCATGTCATATTGAGTTGCAAAATCGGACTTTCTTACCAAATATTCAAATTCGAAATAAAATATTATCATTTAATATAACAACCGAAACGGCGACGTTTCATCCACCGCTTTCATTTTCCCGCCAACATATAGTTTATGATTATTTGAATTCAGACAGCGCCGAACACAGAGCTACAGAAGCTGCCACGTGTCACATCCGAACCAAAATCAAATTCATTCATCCCCTTTTTTAAAAACTCCAAACTCTTCGCTCCATCTCCATCTTCATCTCCTTCCAATTCAAGAAAACAAAACCCTAGAAATCCGCTGAATGAATCAAATCAAACACTGCAGAATCTTAGTTCTTCTTCCAAGCTCATTGCGTGATTGAACATCTTTTTGTTTTTAAGATCTTCAAGATCTCCAGTTTGTCCATCTATGGCGAAAGTCATGAAGCCTTCTTCGCGCTACAGTTCCTACGATGTCCGATCTTCTACTTCCTCCCATTTCTCCGACCCTTCTTCTTCCTGTGAGTTCAATCTCAAGTCTCCACTGCCAGCTAATTCGTCTTCTTCGCGTGCTCTTGTTAAAACCAAGCCTTCTGATCTAGCTAGGGCTAAGGCTAAGCCGTCGGATCAGAATTTGACGGCGATGGTGAAGAAATTCATGGAGAAGCGATCTGGTTCGAAGCCGAAGACGGTGAAGCAGGCGGCTGGATTGGTGATTCCGTCGGATTTGATTGCGGAGGATTTGAAGAAGACGGCGAGGAAAGGGACGAACTTCGGTGGTCTCCATAAGAAGTTGTTTGGGAAGGGAACGGTGGAGAAGAAGGAGGTGAAGGAAGTCAAGGCGTTGACGGAGGTGAAAGGGAACACGAGGACATTGGCAATGGTGCTGAGGAGTGAAAGAGAGCTTTTGAGTTTGAATAAGGAGCAGGAGTTGGAGATCACTGAGCTCAAATTAATTCTGGAGGAGAAGTACAGAGAGGTGAGGAATGAGGATACATTTCTTAATTTTACTTTACCTTTTACTTTCAGTTCTAAATTATGTAGCAAATTTGAATAGATGGTAAACTTAATGCACTTGTGTTAAATTTTCATTTTTTTCCCTGTTAGATTTATGACTAGTTAGGATAAGGAATATGAATATTATTGTACTTGAATGTTTTTGGTCATGTTTGATGTTCTTTAGCTGAATATGGCATTCTCATTATTAAGTTCGGTCATTTTTCAATTATGTTTGATTTTGTGTCGAGGTTTGAATGTTCTTTGAATAGATTTCAGTACTTATATAGTTGGATTTTGTCGTTTGTTTAGATTAAAAAATAAAAAAATTATGATTAGTGGATGATATGACTGTAATTTTCCACATATAGTTTGTTAACACAACATTGGTACTTATTCTTGTTGCTATCAGATTGAGAAGTTGAAAGACTTGTGTTTGAAGCAAAGAGAAGAAATAAAGTCATTGAAGAATGCAATATTGTTCCCAGATGTTATGAACTCTCAGCTTCAAAATATGCTTGAAAAGCAGGACTCAGAGTTGAAGCAAGCCAAACAAATAATCCCCACTCTACAAAAGCAGGTCACCACTCTCACTGGCCAGCTTCATTCCCTCGCCGAGGACCTTGCTGAGGTATGAATCAATGTAGTGTTCTTTACAATGATACATATATGAATCCTTGAGAAGCATAAGAAGAAAGACCTGAAACGTAGGAAACCTCTGATTGGCCGATCACCGAGAGGCTTTGTTGAGTTGAACCTAATGCTTTTAACAACTGGATGACTCAACTTAGCTCTAGAACTTGAAATCTTTCATTTCTTTGATATGAACCATGAAAGTAATACTGCTTAGAACACAGCCTTGAATGAAATTTAGACTTTCCTTTATATGTTTGTTGTACCGAATAGCTGTTATTGGATGAGTTTTCGTTCGAATAGCTGTTATTGGATGAGTTTTCGTTGCTTTCTCCTTGGTGATTGATTTATCTCTTATCACAACTGACATTTTATTTTGAGCAGGTGAAGGCTGATAAATATTCAGGAAAGTCTTGGTTACAAGGTAGTATTTCTCCTCACACACCAACATATGATCAGGAGGATGCTTCTAACTCATTGGTAAGCACAAAAGCTATCCTTTGATCTTCATGTCCATAATTGTAACGTTGCTACGTACCACTCCTCTTGGCTTGCCCTGCTTGCTCAAATGAGAAAAACTTGAGATTATGGTTAAATTACTACTGAAAATTCAGTTCAGGAAGATAACAAGTAGGGACATAGTCTATTTATCTCCTAGATGTATAATTACTCATCCAAACTTCATGTCATTCAGGAGTTCAGTGCCTGTGATCCAACATCCCCTGGCAGTCCAGATGACTTTTTGCTGAAGGATGTAAATCCCTGTCTAACACCCTATTATGCAACTAAATCCAAGGTATAACTTTTTATTTCTGCTGTTAGTTCCTCACATCTCAAGATTGTTCATTCAGCAAACTGATCAACTGAACTCATTCCTACAGGAGTTTGAGGCAATGGGATATGATTCTCCTCGAGACGAAATTCTATCCCATAACAGAATGGAATTTGGTTTTAAATCTTGTTCCAGGAAGTTGTCCAAAAGTTCTGATTGCAGACAGAATTCCGACAAAGCAAACACTACAAAGACAGCCCGACGATCTGATGAGGCCAAATACATGTATGGAAAGCCAATGCATAAATTTTAGTGAACCTCATTTTTTTTTTCAAGCTTGGGTTAATATTCTTGTTCCATCTGCATACCTTCTTGTACTTTGTCACCCACTGTCACTGTATGAACCGTAGTTCATATTGCATCTGATCCAACAACTGAGGCTGTAATGCGAACCGTTGTTCTTTGTTCCTTGGTTGAGAATGGTCCATTTGAGCTTTAGGGGAAGTAATACCATTGTATACATGCTACATTTGGAAAGCTCATCAATAATAGTAAATGGTCCTATTCTTTGAGAATTGTTGCCACTGTGCGTTGCGTTTCACTCCTATGCTCCATTTACTTCCCTGCAATCGTAATTAGGAATGGAAATGAATAATTGTGGAACTCATTCTCTCACCATTGATGATGTTTATCAAACTTTACATTAGAACTACGCCCCATTCTTTGACTATGATTCTTTGATTATATGAATTTACACCATGTTTTTTTGTTCACTTTAATAAAATAAGAGCAATCCATATATATGTTAAAAGGCAAGTGTCACGAGATAGATTTTGACAATTTTTGCCCTCAACCTGTATGTGTATGGCCTAAGGATACTCTTCTCAATTTAACCTTCTCTTTTTCCAAAATGGTTCTTCAAGTAGGTTAATTTGCAAAACATAACACTCTTATAAATGTCACTTTGGTCATGACTCTCGCATCATACTGCTCACAATATCCATGGACCTCCAATGCATGAGTAGAAATGTTGCTAAGTATGATTCTCAATGCATCACGAACAATAAGTAAAGTAGTAGAGTAAAACTAGCCAATGTATAAGAGAACTCACGTCTAACCTTTTTCATTTACAATATGAATAAGGAATAATTACAAACTAGTGGCGCTTGAGATGACATGCCTGATTCTACAAAATTGATGTTGGAGTCCTCCATGAAGACTCCATCTTGATGGATTATAGCATGATCCCGACAAAGAATGTCTTCAAAGAAACAATCTTCTCTATGAACGAGAAAATTGCTCCCCACAAAGGAATAGAATGATTCCTCCCAAAAGAAAGGAAATGGATTGCCTTGGACAATCTCCAAGGTATTTCTTTTATAGGTGAGGGTTAGGATGTGGTTCGAGAGAATTTTGGGAGTTGACTGGTGGGGTTTGACAAGCACCCATGTTCCTATAATTTAAGAGCCCACCCACCAAACAACTACCCATGTTATCGGATAACCACTCACTACTTTAAATAACAATCAACATATCGGGCGACTACTGAACTCTCCACTAGTTTAGGTAATCGCCCACATTCTGGAAAACTGTCCACTCACCACTAAGAGATATGTGAGTGGGGGTATCATATATAAAGAGTTGTATAAAGCAGGACTGCGAAATAATTAATCTTTCTTTGTAAATTCGTTAATTGATGAGATTAATATTTCACAGATGATCATTTGGGACTCCATCTTAATGTTGAGTGAATAGGAACTTATCTATATGAGGTCTCTTTCTTTGATTTACATGGGTAAAAGTAGCCCGAGATGTTGACTTAATAAGCTTACAATTTTGGGGACTTGATTGAATGAGGAGCTGAGAACATAACTTCACAAGGTAGAATACGACTTTTCGCATAGGGTAAGTAGATGAGTAGTTCCCTTAAATACTGATTTTGAGACTTGAACCAAGACTCCACCCTCTCACTAGCTCAAGAAAGACTTAGTTTATGGTTAGATCATAAACAAATTGTTAATTAGAGGAATCGGTCGTACTTAAGAAAAATAGGTAATTACAAGTTTAAAATATACATTTGACCCGGCTGTAATTACAAATAACTCATGAAGGATTGATTTGCTTATATTGATTATATCCATGAACATAACTTGTCATTCAATGCATAAGAGTTTAAGAGTCTATAATGGTTTTTCTTGTAGTTAATGAATGAAGGTTAATAAATTAAGGAGTTTAATTAATTAATCTTAGATCATTGGAGCTCATAGTTTGTTGGTCCATAAAATTCCCTTACTAGCTCACCACAAACCAACAAGAATCAAATAAATCTTAAACCATAAACCCTAGATAATGAGAAAAATAATTATATTCAATACATTAATTTGATTCTCATTCAAATTAATGTTTTGGACACAATTAATACATATTTTATTATAAAATTTGTTTGAATTATAACTTTATAATATGAAGAATTAATTTATTTGAATGAGATTCAAATAAATAAATTTAAATAAAATTCTAATTAAATAGACAATGAGAGAATTAATTAAATAAACACATTTTTTATTGTCTATAAAATACATTTTTTTGATAGTTATTATTTCTTTTGGTTCTATCATTACACGTATGATTTCCATAATCAAATAATTCTAAATAAACAAAAAAAAAATACAAACATAAAATACTTTAATACATATAGGTATCATAAAGTTGATAATATTTTTACAAAAAGATTGACTAATAATAATTGGTAATGGGTCTACAAGAATCTATAGCTAATTAAGTGCAATAAGTACATTACAACCAAAGTTTTGCCACTAACCCTATAAAAAAATCTTATAAACATATGTTAATGGATTCTTACAAAACCTAGTAAGAAAAAAATAATAATAAAATAAAATTAGAGTTCAATTCTACACATCATTTTAGATCTACAAGTCTTGACAGTTTATTATTTCTACATACCCTATCATTACACATGATTTCCATCATCAACTAATCTTATTTTGACACAAAATCGATATAAACATAAATAAGAACTTTCATATATAATGTTATAAGAACTTTCATATATAATGATAAAGTTGTTAACATTTTTTACAAATAAACTAAATACAAGAAAACTATCGAATGTCCCCAAAAGGATAAATAAAATGAAACTACTACAAAACTTGGTAAAATTTTTACAAACTAAATACAAGTGTTGATACAAATAACGACATTATAATAAATTTTACCACAAATTCAACATCAATCGTAGCTTCGTCACTTAAATAGATTCGTGCAAGACCTAGTAAAAATATAATATTTAACCTTCATGTAAGTCCAACCTATTGGGTTTTATGTCCTAAAAACTCGCAGTTTGTAAAATGATAAACATTTTCTATTATACTTGTTATTGATCTCATAAATTGTATGAAAGTCTAAATTCAATAAACTAAGACCCATGACTATTGTATGAGTACTTGAATTTGATGTGGAGACATAAGAGTGGATCGGGTTCGAGTAAATAGTCAAAATGTTCTATGGTACATGAATGAGGTTGGGTACCTTATTCTGGTAACACTATTGGATGTGGTTTACTCTGTAATTATTACAAAGAGTTGTAAAGTGCTACATACGATGTGATCCTAATTTGTACATGTTATGACATGAGGAGTGGGGGCGTCCTATGCAATGAGTTTGCATAAGATCCGGACCAAGAAATAAATCACTCTTACTTTATAATGTTGTTAACTATTTAAGACTGACTATTTTACCAAGATGACCTAGGTAACTCGATCTTAATCCTGAGTTAACTATGAACTCCTGTTTATTCGGGATTACCCTTAGATTTGCATAGTTGTAAGACCGGATAAATAGCTAGGGACATAGGGTGCAAGACAGAGTTCACACCTACCCGATTTAGGGATAAGATGTCAGACCCCCTCTCTTGTCTTAACCCAAGACTTAGAAGAGAGCATGAAGACATACTAGTACCATTCTAAGACAATATTTTAATTTAACATTTCCCCTCTTATCTAATAAGAGCCTTAACATGTTTACAATAACCATCTAAATTTCATACATGTAGCTAAATTTTCCTATACTTTTCTATTACATGATCCGAGCCGTGCCTTGAAAAATTACCAAGTCCTGGTGTTTTGGTGGTTGTAGACTCTTCTCTAAATGCTCCGCTTTTTCCTATATTTCCCGCCGGTCGTCAACGACTATCTTTTCCCGTCGACCGAAGTCGACTATATTTTCCCGCCAAGTACCACTTTTAAGTATGCTAACTATGTATTTCAGGTATAATCTTAGTTTCCATAGTAATTACACAGACAATATCATGGCATGTAACATAACATTATAATCATGCATCTTGTACATACCTATGCATTTATTCATATAGCAATGCATAAATCTTAATAACCACTCACCGTAAGCAAGATTTTCTACTGAAACTACTTTGAGAGTATCTTCTTAAGATTTCCTCCATATCAATGAAAATTCCTCAATTAATACTTATTATATCAATAAATAATGCTAAAGTAGCCAAAATACCTTATATATTAAAAGTACCAGCTTACCCTACTCAAAACTCAGCCAAAATCTCAAAATCAGCCCCTTTAGAGGTTATTTTAACCGTGTGAGTGCAAGGAGTCTGACAGGCAGCTGGGGCGTTCGGCCATGTGCAGAGAATGTGTGTGTTGCATCGCACGGTGGGCCGCAGCGTTGGGCTGGCGTGCGTGGTCGACGCTGTGGTGTGAGGCGCGCTGCTTTGCAATGGATGGATGCAACATTGGTTAGGCGCAAGGCGTGCGCTGCGTGATGGATGCGTTGGCTGGCTGGGCGTATGCGTCTGTACTAGCTTCAAAGTTTCATCAACGCAACTTCAGCTCCTTCGGACCCTAATTATTTTGGCAGCCTCAATACTCAAACTCAATATTCTAAATAAGCTTTCGACACTGAGATTTTGGTGATGGCATGAATGAATTGTTCTATTTTTACCATAATTTGCCAGCCAAATTTCTTATTTTGCATGCACCTTCCTCCTTACCTCCTGCTTAGAGTGATAAGACTATTTTTGCATGTAACCTCCTTCTTTCATCTTCTACTTAGAGTGATAGAACTACTTTGTATGACCTCCTTCCGCCACCTCATTCACTTAATATTTAAGGATGTTTATTTAAATAATTTGGTATGCTTATGGACGTATCCCTTGAATATTGCCATATCCTCTTGGGGTTCTTTTCCCATCGATCAACCTTCCTTTTGTCCATGCGCCCATACATTTATTAACTAATTCATAGAGTGGCTATAACCATCGCATGACATCGACGCATAGCCTTTTCCATGGACTAATGCCTTCGGCCAACGACGCATACTTCCTTTGCCGCAAACCCCTTTGCTGCACGCCTTGGTTTGCATCGATGCCTAAGCGCTTGGCCGCATTGAATTACCATGGCCGCATCATAGATGTATGCCATCGATGCATGGGCATGTGGCATAGGCGCTAGCCATCGCTCGTAGAGCTCGCTCGACCACATGGGCGCTCGACAGGGCGTTGGATGCACGGCCGCTCGGCAGTGCGCTTCGACGCATAGGCTTGATGCATGGCCGCTCGGCAGGGCGTTTCGACGCATAGGCTGAGTGCTTGGGCTCGACGCATGGACAAGGGTGCTTGACATGGCCGCTCAACGCATGCCTCCAGCGCATGCTTTGCCTGCGTCCTTGCCTACCCCTGCGTTCGCATGCCTTGTGCATGTCCTTGCTTTAGCTGCTCGTGCGTGCAAGCCCACAGCCACTGCCCACACTTTCTTGCATCCAAAGATTAGTGCAGTATAAAGCCAGCCTCCCTCACACTCTTAGGCCTTGCATTCAATGTGCTTAGGCCCTCCATATGCTTTGGCCGTATTCCCAAACACTTGCCACCTTTTGATCCTTTTTATTTTTACATAACTTAGTACTAATGCTTTCACCATTTCATCTTGCCCCAATACATACTCCTTTTAGTAATATTTCTTTATTACTTAGGATTTTTCCTTCTCCAAACAACCTTCCACCTTAGATTTAGTGTTAGGGTCTTACATAGGAGAAAGATTGTTCTCTCAAGTACTGAATCTAAGTCTTGAACAAAGGGCCCCACCCTCTTACTGAGTTGAGAGAGTTTGGTTTGGTGATTGG
Organism: Benincasa hispida; assembly: GCF_009727055.1. Lineage (NCBI taxonomy): Eukaryota > Viridiplantae > Streptophyta > Magnoliopsida > Cucurbitales > Cucurbitaceae > Benincasa > Benincasa hispida. Next base: position 24,779,202 of record NC_052356.1, read on the forward strand.
ATCACATAGGGACTTGAGGAATAAGACGTAATCTTGGGGGTAAAACAGATATTTGGCCCAACCGTTATTACGAACAACCTGTGAAAGGTCGACTTGCTGATTATGGTTAAATCATGTGGACATAATATATCTACAGTGAGGGGAGTGCAACTATAGGCTTTAGTGGAATGACCCATTAGTTAACAAATGGAGATTAATCTGGTCTAATGAGTTTAACCAATTAATCTCGGATCGTTGGAGCCCATTATCTGTAAGTCCGCGAGGTTCTTCCTACTAGCTCATAACGGACTAGCTCTAGAATAGCGTGATAAGTTAATTTGAAACGTTCAAATTAGAATTAAGAGAATTAGTAATTATATGAGATATAATTATGTTTAATTTTAAAATTAAACGGTATAGGAGAATTTATATATTTAAATATGATTTAAATATATAAAGATGGATATGTGTTAAAATTAATTTAATATTTGATATTAAATTAATTAAGTTTTATTTAATAATTAATTTATGAAATTAATTAATTTTTCATTTTTTAAAATCAAAATAAATTTATTAAATCAAATTTTATTTTTTAGATAAAATTGAAAAAGAAAACAAAAAACACATTTAAATGGAAAAATGGATTTTTCCATTATCTATCACTTAACTAGCTCACTCATGAAGCAACCATTTGGCCTTGTCTTCTCTAAGCATGAGCTGTAACTCATGCAACTCTTCTCTCTGCATGTTGATCTGCAATATAATGAGAAGATTAGAGTGAAAGTCGGGCATGCAATCAAAAGGTTTTTTTAGAGAAAAACTGGTTTGAAGAAAGGTTCTTCAACCTTGTTGTAGCAGTGCTTTTCTCCTTTCATCCCTTGATTTAAGCTTGTTTTGAGTCACACAACTCAATCTAGAGCACCAAGAGAATAGTGGGGAAGATCTTGAGGTGGTCTACAACAAGATATAGAGAAGATTGTAGCTGGAGATGGAGCTTTGAAGAAGTTCTTCAAGAGGTATGTCTTGAAACCCATTTTTCTACAGAATCATGCTTTATATTATGCCAAAATTAGTGAATTTGAATGCTTGAATGATCCTTGTTCTTCCACTACGATTGATACAATCCTACACAACCGTCCTTCTCATACGTCATTCCTAGAACAAAAGTTAAACACTCGCTCAGTCTACTAGTGCGAACAATTATTGACATATATTGACACCTAAAAATAATTTATACATTAGTTCAATGCAATAGCACCCAAACACACAAAACAAATGTCCAACTAGTACTTAGATATTAGAGAGTAGATAACAATTTGTATGAATCAAATTATACAATTTATCTACTTACCCCGACATTGGAGAAGAAGTGAATTCCTTCTTGTGTAGCTGTGTTCCCAACTCCCTAATCAGACGAATCCTAAAAATGGTAGGCTTATTGAGTCGGTGATCTGGCCACTCTCACCCATCCAAATCAAAGGACCGCCTTCATAGGTAGGAGTTCACAACTCACTCAGGATTCAGGTCATGTTGTTCATGGTCATCCTGGTAAAATATAAATCTCTATTATGAATTGCGTTATATAATGAGACTAGACATTTCGTGGTCCGGTCTTATACAAACTCCTTTGTATAGAATACCCCGCTCACATGTCTCCACATGAGCGATCAAGATTAGATCATCTGTAGCACTTTACGACAATTGTAACATCTAAAAAAAAGGTTATACTCATAGTGTCACCAGGATAAGGTATCTAGTCTTATCCATCTACTAAAGACCATTTAGATTATCACTTAAACATGTATGTACAGATATACAGGTAGATCACTTAAACATGATCTACCTGTATATCTGTACATACATGTTTAAGCTACAAGATAACCTTGGATGTTAATTTATTGGTTTGTGGTTAATACAACTAAAAATTGAAATAAAACATCACATATTTTTAAATAAATAAAATGTTTGCAGATGTTTGTACATTACAATTACAAACTATAGGACCCTACAAGATTTAGGGCATCAACCCCAACATCATTCTCCTACGTTATTTTTAGAACAAATGTTAAGCACCATCAACATGACACTCCAATAAACTACACGCATGATTAACTAGTATAAATATGCTACTAATCAAACAAAATGGAAGTAGTCAATAGGAATCTTCAAAACTCAAATGAAATTTGAAATCCATAGGTTGAAATTTGTACCATACCTCTTGCAATGTTAAACAACTAATTGTACTCATATACCGTGTGTAACTTCGTCCCAACATTATTATTAACCTGAAATAAAGCAAAATTAGAGCCTCAAACTAAACTATTTACACCCACTTATGGAAAAATAAAGGTTCGTAGGAACAAAATAAGCCTAAATCCACATCTTAAAGATATAACAATAAATCCAACTTTAGACGGGAAATAAGCTAACATAATAGAGAATTGATAAAAAAAATCAATTTCCACTGTCATATAATAAGAAGGCGTACCTATCTAACAATTATGAAGTAAAGGAAATATACCTTGATTGTTAATTACTTTTAATTTCTTAAAAATTAGGTGCTACCTTAAAGAAAGAAAGAAAAAATGCTAATGCTTCATTTGAAGTTGTTAGGGAGTGAAGAAACTCAAGCCACCAACAATGGACAAAAGAAATTTTTTTGGAATAAAATCAAATTCTCAAACTAGAGGACAATAAGACTTGCCTTACTTGAATATCCCCCTTTCTGTCAAATGAAGGTCAAAAGGTAGAGGCAAAATCCTCATTGATTATATTTCCATTCAATGAAGGTCTAACCTGAATGCAGTCAACAAGTTAGTTGAATTAGAGCATGACTAACTTGTAATTTACCTTTTGTATATATTTCCAAGTTGATGACAACTATTAATCAAATTATACACATTTTAACAAAGCAAGAAAATCTTTAAAAACCACAAAATTGATATAAAGGGGTGCGCGATACAGTGTCCAGGTCGGGAGCTAAGGTGCCTATTGATAAAACTAGGATCAAAATGACAACACAATAGATAAATTACAATAGAACTTAAAGTTGACGTTATGGTAGGTTTTGTTTGCTATAATTTCTGATGTTCTATAAGGTAAGTTTTTGGTAATTTATGGATTTTTAACTTTTTATAAGAGAATGGAAAGGGAAACGATACATGAATACTTATTTCCTACAATAAGGAAAAAAATGTGAAATAATCCATGAGTAGTTGTTCAGACGATCCTAAAGAAACAAAGAACTGACATTCATTATACAGTGATCAATCAAAGAAGTTTTCATCTCTCAATTTCACTTTCCCTTTCAAACATGTAAAAAATAGAGAGATCAAAATCAGAGTAAACTAGGAATGAAGACTTACTTGATTTCTGATCGAATGAAAGATTGAAGAAGATGAAGAATAGGAGAGGTGATTAGCATACAATGGTCTAACACAAAACTCTGGCGACAGCGGAGCAAGACTTAGGTGGCAACTGCAACATAGACGCGGTCAGAGGCAGCGACGTGCATGATTAGAGACGGCGGCTTGGTGTTGTGCAGGGAGGTTAGATTAGAGAGAGGGAGGGTGGAGAACACCTAGCCTACTTAAGTTGGATGCTTGGACCCTCAATTGGACGCCTGGGTGTGCCTGTTGGATGCTTGGCCTTTGTTTCGTCCACGAGCCCAACTCTCATTTTCCTCTAAATTTATTTGGCAAAGATTACTTATCACCAAGTGGGTATGTGATTTCCTTTGTTCCAACATCCTATTTATGGGCCTCAAGGATCATTCTTGCCATTCCAATTCTTTCTCCAAGCATGAAACCTTGACACCAAGTGGTCTCATCATGCAAGAGCCAACACCTTTCTCCATGCATGCTGCCAACTCCACCCGCTGACGTCTATATTGAAGGAACTCTTAAACAAGAGAACCGTTGAGCGAAAGCAAGATCGTTCCAAATCCATTGTGAAAGAACAAAGCGTTTACAAACAAACTATAACAGTTATGCATCATCGAGTAAATTAAAACATGCTTTTAAGTTAAATAAACAGGGAATCGAGTGACATACCTTTGAAGAACTCTTCTTCGAGTATTCCCTCGATCAATACCAGTCATGCGTCCAAGCAAACTCGATCAAATGCACGAACGCAATAAACAACCAGTGTCAATCATGAACTATCAGATCCTCGAACACAATCGAGTAAGACTCGATCCTCGACCCTCGATCAAGCAAACTCGACACCACCACTCGGTTGCCTTGGTATTCTCAGTGTGAGAATCCAGGAGGTGTGGGCTCTATATGTATTTAGTAGAGGGAAAGAAGAATTGAACGATCGAGTAAGTGGGAGAATGGCTATGTTTATCGTATAGACTGGGTACTCGATCGTTTAGTATTGAGAAACTGTCGTCTAGCAAACTTGATCATTGATGCACAATCGTTCACTCTCTCAATGGCTATCGTATAGCTCTTTTCTTTTTACCTGATCAAATGTGATGCGTTAATGAAAAATGAAAACCTTTTCACTTTTATCCATCAATTATCAAAACGGATAAAAACTTCCCACTTGCAACGATTAAAGGAGAAAATAATACCTACCAAACAATTATCTTATAATTGGTTTATTATAAATAAATATAATAACTAATTTATCATATTATATTTATAACATATAGTTTTAATATCACATCATATGTAATATTTAAACCATAGTTCTTTTTCTCCTTTATTGCATTTAATATAAATCATATTTATATTAATTCCTTCAATTAATGTATCTAATACATCAAACAATTATATATCATTATAATTGATATCAAAATTTAATTATTCATTACATATAAATCAAATTTCCCTCTTGTTAATTTTTGAAACACTTCAAACTAACCCGAAAAAACTGTTTCTCACTTGAATCCATTGAGCTACCGAGGGGACCTTATGGACCTGGTAGCTTAGAAGCATCAACGATAGGTGAATAACTTGGATTAAAATCTTTAATCATGATATCAACATCCGTTAAACTGTCAGGCCATTCCACTAAAGACCGAGCAGCTGCAACTCTTCGCAACTACAGACACTATTTTTTGTGCCTATTTGCATATAAACCAACACACACAGTCCATGACCCTTCACAAATCGCTCGTTAAGTAACAGCTTTGGAAGCCAATTATCGGTATTTTTGTCCCTGTAGTTACATCTAACTCTTTAAGTACACTGATTCCTCTAATGAACAATTACATCATAGTCCCCACCATGAGTGAACACTTCTCGGGCCAGTGAGAAAGTGTGACGCTACACTTGTTCAAACCTGTGGAATCAGCCCTTTAAGGGAATAATTTATCTACTTACCCCTATTTCAGGGGAAAGAGTGAATTCTGATTGGGGAGGCTGGGGGGAAGGAGTGAATTAATGTCCTTGTGTAGCTGAGTTCCCAGCTCCCCAATCAGATGAATCCCCAAAGTGGTAGGTTTTAGTCGGCGATCTGGCCACTCGCACCTATGCAAATCAAAGGACCGCTCTCATAAGTAGGAGTTCCCAACTTACTCAGGATTAAGGTCATGTTACCTATAGTCATCCTAGTGAAATGAAAGTCTTTGTCATGAATGGTGTTATATAACGAGACTAAACATTTCATGGTTCGGTCTTATACAAACTCCTTTATATAGGATACCCCTGCTCGCATGTCTTCACTTGAATGACCAGGATCAGATCCTTTGTAGCACTTTACAACAATTGTAACATCTACAAAGCGGGCCGTATTCATAGTGTCACCCGGATAAGGTTTCCCTCCTTTATTCATATATTACAGACCATTTGTATTAAGTTCTAGGGATGACACTAAGATGAGTTTTTGACTTCCAATGTTTAATCAAACATTCAATGTGGTTTCTCTCTAGGTCGATAGGACAAACTACTATTCATTATAGACAACGAATTGCAATCCTAACTAACCTATTGCTTCCTTTGAGATTATCCTATAATTAAATGTCACATATTACAAGTTATCTCCAAGCATTCAAATTACACAACAAAATCATTGGTCGTCAATCAACAATAAAATTATGCAATTCATAAATGTAAGAAAAAAAGATTAAAACCCATAGACAAAAATATAGAAATTTCATTCAAACTAAACTCTAAAAAACTACATTGTTCCAAAATCCCCTAAACTAGAAAATAGCTAGAATTTACCTTCCCGTGGAGATTGATAAGACAAATCCTGGCATCCTTCCATTAATTACATGAGATGGGAAGAAATATGGAAGAAAAATACAAGTGTAGAGGTAAGAAGGGGAGAAAATTGGCTTAGGAGCCAATTGGGAGTCGATTCTTCTGCCCTAAATCGAAAAACAGTGTTATATAGCAGGCGTTGTAGCGTTATAAAAACTAGAGGGTTGCAACACTCTAAGTAGCGTTGCAACGTTACTCTGCTCACTAGCAACAAGTAGTTACTGATTTGTTGTTTGGTTGTATGTCCTAAAACTCGCAGTTTGTAAAGTTAAACATTTTCTATTATCAATAAAGATGTTATTTGACATTTATTCAATTAAGTTATTGTTGAATATGTAAATTGCACTTGTAAAGACTAAATCCAATAAACTAAGATCCATGGCTATTACATGAATACTTGAACTTTATGTGGAGACATAAAGATGAATCAAGTTCGAGTAAATAGCCATAATGATCTATAGTATATGAATAAGGTTGGGCACCTTATTCTGGTAACACTATTAGCTGCGGCCCGCTTTGTAGATAGTAGAAACGATGTGATCCTAAATTTTTCATGTGGTGAAATGAGGAGTGGGAGCATCCTATGCAATAAATTTGCATAAGATCAGACCAAGAAATAAGTCACTCTTACTTTATAACGTTGTTTACTGTTTAAGACTGACTATTTCGAATAGATGACCTAGGTAACTCGACCTTAATCCTAAGCTAACTATGAACTTCTGTTTATTTAGGATTATCCTTAGATTTGCATATGTGTGGGTTGGCTCAACAATGCTGGCTCAATAAACCTTCCATTTCAGGAGTAAGATCAGGTAGATAGCTAGGGACATAGGGTGCAAGACGACATTCACACCTATCCATTTTAGGGATAAAAAAAAAGTTGTTCTTTTAAATATTGAATCCAGGTCTTGAACAAGGGACCTCACCCTCTCATTGGCCCAAGAGGGATTCAGTTTAGTGATTGGATCACAAACTAATTATTCATTAGAGGATCAGTGGAACTTAAGGAGCAAGATGTAATTACGGGGGTAAAACAACATTTGACCCAGGCGTTATTACGAACAACTTGTGAATGATCAACTTAATAATTATGGTTAAATCAGGTGGATAGAAATATATCTACAGTGAGGAGAGTGCAACTATCGAGCTAAGTTAATGAATATTAACTAATTCGGTCTAAAGAGGTCTAAAGAGTTTAGCCAATTAATTTCAAATCGTTAGAGCTCATGATCTGTATGTCCATAAGGTTCCTCTACTAGCTCATAAAACATGAACACCTTGGATTAGTGAATTGAATGATTTTGAAATGTTCAAAATCAAAATTAGGTTTTCAATTTGAAGTGTTCAAATCGAATTTTAATTTGAAATATTCAAATTGAATTTAGGATTTCAATTTGAAATATTCAAATTGCAATCAGGGTTTGAATTTGAATTATTCAATTTCAAATTAAGGTTTGTATAATTATATTCGATATAATTAAACATTTAATTTATCAAAATTAAACAAAATTGGAGAGTTTAAAATACTTAAATATTAATACATGAATAAGATTCATTATAAATTAAGTGTTGAATTAATTTAATATTTAATATTTAATTTATTTAATTAATTAAAATCAAATTAATTTTCATTTTATTCAAATTCAGAAATTGAATTTTGTTTTTTAAATTTAATTAATTTTGAATTAATTAAAATTAAAATTAATTATATTTAGTGGGAAAAACCCACATTTTGGTGGATTTGGTGGATTTGGTGGATTAATCCACCTTAGAACACCTAAGCTCTTCAATTTTGAGTGCCATTTGAAGTGACAATGGTTGAGAATGGAAGTGGTTGCCTAATGTTGATTCAAAAAACCTTCAATTTCTCATATTGAAATAAGAGAGCGGCTGGAAAATCTGATTTTCTGCAAATTATTCCTCTCTCCCAAAAACCCTCTCCTTCTCCCTAAACAATTCACTTCAATCTTGAGTTCTACCACTCAAATTCAAGGCTAAGAATAGTAAAGAAGATCTCTTAATGGTTCACTGTGGATTTGAAGCTCAGAATTCATGGAGAGCAGCTCGGATTTTAGGATTCTTCAAAGGTATAACTTCTTCAAACCCTTTTTTCCGTAAAAACTAGTTTTTGCATGCTTTTAGAACTCAAATTAAATGTAAAGAGTGCTTATTGATTTTGATTGCTTTCGTTGCATGCTTGTACATTCCAACACTTGTAGCGTTGACAATGCTCGGTTGAGCGTTGAAACATTCCGTCAAGGGGCATTTTCGTCCTTTCATGTCCTTTTGAAGTCCAGTTGCTCAAATTAGCTCCTAATTGCTCCGAATTAACCCCCAATGGCTCGTAATGACTGATTCTACCTCCAAGATTCTCAATACCTATAAAATCATTAAATAAACACATTAAACATAATAACGACAAAAAATTAAGAAGAGGAAAATATCACATTTTTTGTGCTATCAAGGCTTAACTTTGGGACATTATTGGATGCTATTGAGCATTGGTGTTTAGCGTCGCCCATAAACCCTTGCTAGACAAATAATATTTATAAATCACCGATCGAACTACTTACTAACTGGCAGTACAAGCGGCAAGTCCGGGGTCATACCACAGGGAAGCGCAGAAGATTAGTTCCTTGAAGCTCATTTTTAGTTAAAATGGTAAAATAGGGGGTTTGGTGTGGATTAAAATAGGAAATGCATAAAAGAAAATAAAATGCAAGAAAAGTAAAGATAGAAGCACAATCAATCGAGATGTCCTAGTTCAGAGGAATGGATTCATCTAATGCAATTAAGATCATTAAACCATAACATATGGCTTAAACTCCTTGCTTATGCCTAGCCAAATTAATTATAACCCTAACTAACCGTCCTTATTATATAATTAGCTAGCATGAGAAGATGAACCTGCTCTAATCACATTAGCTAATCACATTAAGGTCTAGGGATATGCTGGGATGAACTAATTAACTTCCACCGTCTAGTTAATTCGTTTAATAAGATTTTCACATCAAGGTTGATTAAAGCATTACCTAGTGCGATTAACTTCACAACTCAACACATTAATCTAATCTCTTGCTTCCTATGGTTCATTGCCTTAATCAAGGTTAAACCTAAGCATGAAACTACATAAACGAGTATTGGTTGTCAATCAAATACATGGAAATGCAGTACATAATCAATAAATTCAGAGTGAGAATCCATAAGCAAGATCATATACATCATAAATTAAGAATATCTCAAAATAACATTGAGTTCCTCCAAATCCCTAAGCTAGAAAACAAAAATCTTACCTTCCCATGGAGGATGAGAAGCTACAATCTGGTTTCTACTTGATTATGTAGGATTGTATCAACAGCAGCAGAAGCACAAAAATCATCTAAGTACTCAAATTCATCAATTTTGGCATAATATAAAGCATGCTTCTGCAGGAAAAATGGGTTTCAAGACATACCTCTTGTAAAACTTCTTCAAAGCTCCTCCTCCAACTGCAATCTTCTCCATATCTTGTTGTAAACCACCTCAAGTTCTTCCCCACTATTCTCTTGGTGCTCTAGATTGAGTTGTGGGACTCAAAACAAGCTTGAATCAAGGGATGGAGGAGAAAAGCTCACTGCAGCGACCTTGTTGAAGAACCATTCTTCAAACCGAATTTTTCTCAAAATTCTGTAGATTACATGCTCGATTTTCACTCCAATCTTTTCATTATATTGCAGATCAACATGCAAAGAGAAGAGCTGCATGAGTTACAGCTCATGCTTGGAGAAGACAAAGGAAAGAAGTTACTTCATGTGTGAGCTACTTAGGTGATGGATAATGGAAAAATCCATTTTTCCATTTTGTGTTTTTGTTTTCTTTTCCTTTTTCAATTTTATCTCAAAATAAAAAATTTGATTTAAAAAATCTATTTTGATTTTAAAATTAAATTTAATTAATTATTAAATAAAACTTAATAATTTAATATCAAATATTATTAATTTTTAACACATATCCATCTTTATATATTTAAATCATATTAAATATATAAATTCTCCTATTTCGTTTAATTCTAAAATTAAACATAATTATATCTCATATAATTACTAATTCCCTTAATTTTAATTTGAAACATTTCAAATTAACTTATCACGCTATTCTAGAGCTAGTCCGTTACGCGCTAGTAGGGGGATCTCGGGACCTACAGATCATGGGCTCCAACGATCCAAGATTAATCGCTAAAACTCATTAGACCAAATTAAATCCCCATTCGTTAACTAAAGGGTCATTCCACTAAAAGCTTATAGTTGCACTCCCTCCATGTAGATATAATTATGTCCATTATGATTTAACCATAATCAGCAGTCGACCATTCACAGGTTGTTTATAATACATTGTTGGGTTCAAATATCTGTTTTACCCCCGAGATTACGTCTTATTCCTCAAGTCCCTACTGATCCTCTAATGAACAACTGGTTTGTGATCCAATCACTAAACCAAACTCTCTCAGCCCAGTGAGAGGGTGGGGTCCCTTGTTCAAGACCTGGATTCAACACTTGAGAGAACAACCTTTCTCTTATCCCTAAATCGGGTAGGCGTGAACTCCGTTTTGTACCCTATGTCCCCAGCTATCTATCTGATCTTACCCTTGAAATGAGAGTCTTATTGAGCCGGCGTTGTTGAGCCAACCCTCAACTATGCAAATCTAAGGACAATCCTGAATAAATAGGAGTTCATAGTTACTCAGGATTAAGATTGAGTTACTTAGGTCAAATAAGTGCAATAGTCAGTCTTAAACAATAAACAGCGTTATAAAGTAAGAGTGACTTATTTCTTGGTCCTGATCTTATGCAAACTCATTGCATAGAACGCTCCCACTCCTCATGTCATAACATATACGAATTAGGATCACATCGTATGTAGCACTTTACAACTCTTTGTAACAACTGCAGAGTAGGGCGCATCCAATGGTGTTACCAGAATAAGGTATCCAACCTCATTCATGTACCATAGATCATTTTGACTATTTACTTGAACCTGATCCACTCTTATGTCTCTACATAAAGTTCAAGTACTCATACAATAGTCATGAGTTTTAGTTTATTAGATTTAGATTTTCATATAATTTATGAGATCAATAACAAGTATATTGATAATAGAAAATGTTTATCATTTTACAATCTGCGAGTTTTTAGGACATAAAACCTAATAGATTAATTATAAGATGAGCACCTAAAGAAGAAAGTGGAAGAGAGAAGAGAGGGAAAAGAGGGTTGGGAGCCGAATGTGGGTCATTCTTCTACCTTAAAACGAAGAAAATCATTTAAACTCAGCACGACAGTGTTGCAATGCTCGACAAGAGCGTTGTAACGCTGGTTTCTAGCTTATCACAACATTGGGGCGCAACATTGCGATGGTCACAACGCTGCCCTATTTTTCAACGTTGTGGAGGCTACTACCTTGTAGCGTTGCACAATGCTCGGTTGAGTGTTGGAAAGCTACATCTAGGGGCATTTTCGTCTTTTCACATCCTTTTGAAGCTTGGTTGCTCAAATTAGCTCATAATTGCTTTAAATTAACCTTGAACAGCTTGTGACGACTAATTCCACCTCAAAGATGCTCGATACCTATAAAAACACTAAATAAACACATTAAACATAGTAACGACCTAGAATTGAGAAGAGGACAATAACATACTTTAGGTGCTATCATATGCAGCTCACTTTGTATTTGATACAAATGATATAATCCTAAATTGTTCATGTGAAGACATGCGAGTGGGGACATCCTATATAATGAGTTTGCATAAGACCGGACCACGAAATAGTCACTTTTACTTTATAACGATGTTTACTGATAAGACTAACTATTTCAATTCGATCACCTAGGCAACTCAATTTTAATCCTGAGCTAACTATAAACTCTTGTTTATACTGGATTATCATTTAATCTGTATGAGTGAGAGTGGCTCAAAATTGTTGACTCGATGAGCCTCTCACTTTAGGGGTAAGATCAGGTAAATAGCTAGGGACATAGTCATGTAAGATGGATTTCATTCCTACCAAATTCTATGGATAATAGATAGGTTGTTCTCTTAAATACTAACTTTGAGTCTTGAACAAGGGGTTCCACTCTCTCATTGGATTGAGAGGGACTCAGTTTGGTGGTTAAACCACAAACCAATTGTTCATTAGAGGATCGTTGGGACTTAAGGAGCAAAATGTAATTATAGGGATAAAACGATAATTTTGACCCAGTTGTAATTAAGAACAACTTGTGAAGAATCGACTTATTAATCATGGTTAAATCAAGTGGACAGAAATATATCTACAGTGAGGAGAGTGCATCTACTGGGCTTTAGTGGAGTGTCTCAGTAGTTAAAGAATGTTGGTTAATTAGGTTAAACAATTTAGTTGGTTAATCTCAAATTGTTGGAGCTCATGATCTGTAGGTCCATTAGGTCCCCCTATAAACTCAAATCAGACTAAACCTTAGGACAATGTGATGAGAGAATTTGAAATGTTCAAATTCAGATTAGGGAATAGAGTATTTATATATGATATAATTAACGTATAGTTTAATTGTTGAATTAAACGAAATTGGAGAGTTGAAAATATTTAAATATGATTTCAATATTGTACATGAATAGAGATTCATGTTCAGGATTGAAGTTGGTTATTAATTTAATATTTGATATTAAATTAATTATTTATTTATTTAAATTGTTTAATTAATTATTAGAATTAATTTTATTTAAAATTATTTTAAAAGAAATTAATTTTATTTAAAAATAATTATTTCAATTTATTTTATTTAAAATTGATTTTCATTTAAAAATTGAATTTTAGAAATTCAATTTCAAAATTGAAAATGAGGGTTAGTGAAATTGTCCCACAATTCCCACTAATTTAACACTTTGAATCCCACTAAATTAGTGGTTTATTAATATGCAATTTGATTGCATGAGTTTCTTCTATAGATAGAAGAAAAATAAGCTGAAAATTCTTAATGAAAAATTGAAAATTTGAAGAAAATTTGAAGAAGAAATTGTTCTTCCAAAATTTCTCAGCAAACCTTTCTCAAGCCCAAAATTTTCTTCAAACTCATCTCAATTTGGATCCCACAATCCGTTCTAAGGCCGGAGGATAGAGAAGAAGACTCTAGCGATGGTCCACGAAGTGTTCATGATCAGAAATCATCAAGGGATTGTTGAAGTTTTGAGATTCTTCAAAGGTTGTATCTTAAACCCTAATTCCTTGATGTAAACATGCATGTTTGATCCTCAAAATTAATGTAGTTAGAGTGCTTAAGATCCAAATTGCTTCTATTTGCTTGTTGTTAACTCTTTCAACTAGTATATGTTTAACCTTCACCCATCATGCGTCCAATTGTGCCTATTCCTCAATGCATGCGTCCAACCATTCCATCTTCCACCTTCTATGCGTCCAACATGTCCCTACTAGAGTGTATGTCCAACGAGCCATCCAACACTTAGCCAAATTCTCACCCCGAACACACCATGCATCCAACTCAACCCTAATCATCTAGATTGGTTCAAGCATGTGTCCAAGGTAGTCCCTTCTTGCCCTAGCATGCGTTCACCATAGTGCTTTTAGGGTTCTGCTCAACTATGTTACGAGTTGAACTTCTTACTTCCAACACTTAGTAAAAAATTCATACTTCTTGCTATGCCATTCGTTCAATTTTTCCTCCCCAACTTTTGCACGCCTAATTTCATCACTTTAAGGTTCTTCTATGTCTCCCAACTCCTTCCAAAGCATAGTTTGAATACTTAATCACATTTCCACTTCTCCAATGGCTACACGTTCAACCCTCACTTCTAACACTTAGCCAAATCTTTCACTTCCAAGACTCTAAGGCATGGTTCCTCTTTTCCCTAAGTGTCTAAGCACATTCGTCCCTTCTAAATGCTCAACTATGCTTCCAACCTTCATTTCTAGTACTTAGCTAAATTTTTCTGCTTTTAGGCCAATTCATGCTTTTAAGTTTTTCTAGGCTCAAAGTATAGTTTGAATACTTAGCCAAATTTCTATCTTCAACTTACTATGCTTCCAACTCTTGAATCCCAACCTTCTTCTCTCAATACTTGACCAAACTTTTCTTCTTTTCTTTTAATCCAACACATACTTCATTTCTAAGTTCAACCACATGCTCCCAACACTTAGAAAATTTTCTAAGTACTACTGTTTCCTTCAAAATGTAGTTTGGATACTTAGCCAAATTTTTACTCTCCAAATTTCTAGCATGCGTTCCAACTAAGTATTCTTAACTCTAATGGTTAATTAGTGATTTTTAAACCTAAGTGGAGGGAAAAGAAATCAAGGGCTTACAAATTACTACCCCTTAAAAGAATTTCATCCTCGAAATTGGACTAAGTCATTAGAAAGACACTTTTATTCAAGTCAAACTTAATATGTACATAACATACTCACAATTATTTACATTATTAACCAAACTTTTAGAACCAAAAGTCTTTCCAATTCTTCTTATGAGTTTCTTGAGCGTTTAACAGGCAGTCCTTACAACGGTGCCCTAGTTGTTCACATTTCAAACATAGTCCTTCTCTTCCCTCGCTGTCCTCCTTGTGGTACTTATTACATCTGTGACAAGGAAGATTTAGTTTCATTGTGCTAGAACTTTCTACCCCTAAGTCAGTTGACGTTGCCTGCTATTTTTAAAAACCGAGCGAATTTGGGGCATTTCTTCCTAATGTGACCTTCTTGTCTGCATATGTAACAACAGTTCATTCCTTATAGACATTCTCGGAATGGTTCTCACCACAACTCAAGCACAAGAGATTTTTCCATTCCTCAGTCCCCATTCTTTATTTCTGAAAAATGAATATCGAGGAACATAAACAACAAGTAATTGTAATGTTAGATGAAACTATTAACAACACTATATTATTAATAATGTAATATTTAAGTCTTACACTGCCACTACAACAAAATTTAAAAGGTTCGACTACAATTTTATTATCAAAACGCCTTTCAAGTTTTCAGGGCCTTGTCTTTGCTCTTGCATTCTTGTTTAAGCTGAAGATAGTTTTGCTTGTAATGCCGAACCTCTCCGTAGTTGTAGCATACATTCATGTTACTAAAACACCACCCTGGATGATATCTATTACACTTCGAGCACCAAGGTTTCCTGTTGACATTCACAGTAGATCCTCTAGGTTGCTTGGTGTATACATCTTCTTCAAGGTTTCCTGTAATTTGTTTGCCACTCACTGAGTTATTTGCTCATTCTTTTCTTTTGTGTCCTCCTTTTCAGGTAGTAGAAGAGTCCGACTTGTTGTTTGAAGAAGAGGTCTGCCACAAGATAAATTTCTTGCTTAGTAGTGGGAATTGGGTGGAAAAAATTATTTGTAAAACCTATTAAACTGTATGAACTCTATTTCTGATATATGAAAATTCAAAATAAATTTTCTCTGACTAAGATCGAGTTAAAGCTAAATCAGTTAAAGATGGACAGTAGGTATCATAAAAGGGTGGTATCTACCGTCCTCACGCCTCCTTCATGCAAAAGATGTAAGCTCGGTGGGGTGTGACAGGTTTTTTAAGAAATAAATGGATAAAGAATTTTCATATTCTATCTTGTTCACATTTTATTATATTTAATTATAACTAATAAGTAGAAACCATTTTATTAATAAAACTCAAATAAAAGGTGAATGAGAAAAGGAAAAAAAAAACCTAAAAAATATGTGCAACCAACGTGGGTGGTGGGATGACCTAGCTTAAGAGTTGAATTGAGTGGTTGGATGAACAATTAATTACATTATATTTATAATCACTAAACTAATAATGAAAATGGTTATAATACCTATTGTGTCTTTTACATATAGTATAGATAGATAGATTAGTTATTGCTAGATTTATAAATATTAATCCTAGGAATGAAGTAACATGAAGAATGCTTCAGCTATGAGATAACGATATATATTTATAGGCAGTTAAAAAATGATTTAAAATTTTATAATAACAAAAGGTTGTAAATCATACAACAAAAATGACGTAATGAAGTAACGTGAAGGAATGCTTTAGTTATGAAATAATAATATATTTTTATAAGCAGTTAAAAAATGATTTAGAATTTTTTAATTACAAATGGTTGTAAATCATACCAAAAAAAAAAAAAAAATGGCGTGGATTACGTTGGAAACTCTCTCTTAACATACCATTATAATTAAAATAGTAATGAAAATAGTGTAAAAAAGAAACAATTTTGAAGATCAAACCACTAATTTGAGAGTCAACTGCATGGAGAGTGTTTAGGCTAAATGTCAATAACATTTTCCTCAATATCTTGAGAGTGAAAGTTAGTTATAATTGAATCGGCTAATTTTGAAATAAATTATGCTTTTAAATCTAAAAAGAAAAAAAAAATACTACTCAATTATATTTATCCTTAGCTCAAATGTTTTGAAATTATGGATTTTAAGTTAATGAAACTCCAAAATTTTCCTTCAAAATGGAAGCGCTTTCTTCTATAAAGAAAAAGAGTAAAGAAAATAAAAGATCAAGAAACCAAGCCACCACATCTCCTTCTAGTTGGAAGATACTGAACCGATTACCGAACCAAAAAATTGGTTCTCTCTACCACTAAACCGGAAAAATCAGAATTTTTAGGAAAAAACCAAATCGAACCATCAGATAATTGCGTCTCTCTATCTTTCTCATCCTCTATGTGTATTCCTCCAACAACTATCGCCGAGGGTACGTCCCTCCATCATAGGTCATCGGTAAACAATCGCGCTGAAATTCTACCCTCCAGTTGTCACCTGACGTTGATTGTCATCATCTATGGAGTCACTGGTTTTCGCAGCTTTGCCCTCTCATTCGCCAAAAAAAAAAAAAGTAAG
Organism: Benincasa hispida; assembly: GCF_009727055.1. NCBI lineage: Eukaryota > Viridiplantae > Streptophyta > Magnoliopsida > Cucurbitales > Cucurbitaceae > Benincasa > Benincasa hispida. The sequence goes on from NC_052356.1 coordinate 24,796,254, forward strand.
ACACAGCAAGGTTAGACGGCATTGCTTGAATAACATTGGTATCGAGGTTTCTTTCGAGTTTTCTCGAGCTCAAGAAGACGTGAGGGATATAAGAAACGGTCAATCGACCGAGGGAGGAAGAAAAGGAGAGGCGTTGGGCTAAAAGGTCCAACTTGCTCGCCTCGGCCTCGAAGACCGAGGTAAGTTGGACCAAATGGTGCAACCTCCCTTGTCGATCAAGGTTGAAGTAAGTTGGGCCAAATCGGGTAAATGGCTCGACTTAACCCTTGCCCAAAGAAGAAGTCCAAATCTTGTTGGTCGGCTCGAATCGACTTTTCCCAAAATCCCTCTATCTTTCCTAATCTCCTTTACTTCTTCTAATTCTTTTTAGGTTTAGAATCCACATCCACCATCGAAAAGATAAGTTATTCTCTCCTATCTCTAGCTTGCTTTGACCCTTTAATAAATACTGATTTAAACATTAGAGGTTCTGTGGCAGGTACCACACCAGTGTTTTCTTTTCTTGTCTTGCAGACAGTCTTCATTCCCCAAAGTTATAAATTCACTGTCGAAGGTATGTGAAGGTTAGGTGAGTCTTTCTGTCAGGATTTTGCCATCAAAAGAAACATAAAAGAAATAAACAAAATGTAGCTAATATTAATATAATATAACTAATAAACATATTAATTGAGTGAGCACTCAACTAACCTATACTAATGGTGATAATGAAGTTAGTAGGGGTGTTAATGGGTTGGGTTGGGTTGAGTTGAAAGACTTTTTAGACCCAACCCAATTTTTTGGTTGTAAATTTTTTCAACCCAAATAACCAAGAAATATTTGGGTTGAGTTGGTTCGGGTTAATCGGGTTATTTATTTAAAATTTTGTTCTAAAAAGAAGCAAAATGTAAATACGTAAAAATCTAATTTAATCATTTTCATATATTAAATTAAGATTAACAACTCAATTTCAATTTATATAGTGAAAAATTTCTTTCTAAACTATAGAGAAACTATTTTAAGAGTTGTTGAAGAATAAATTATTCAAAATATATTGAAATTAAATAAAATTAAAATCAATATACGTATAAATAATTGTATTATAAGTAATCAAAAATATATTTTTTAAAGATAATAATAAATTCGGGTTGGTTCGGGTTAGTTTGAGTTATATTAGGTGAACCCATGAACCAACCCAATCCATAAAATTTTCATTTATTTGAACCCAACCCAACCCAACCCAAACTGCATGGGTTGGGTTGGGTTGATCAGTTTTTTTGAATTATCAGATTTTTTTGAACACCCCTAGAAGTTAGGCTCGGGACCGAATAGTAGGAAATTTAGCCACATTCATTAGTTTTTTTTTTTTTTTTTTTTTTTGCTAATCATATAGATAGGGAGATTCAAACCTACTTTTTTTTCTAACGATTCAAGCCTATTTTTTAATTGATAATATATTCGACGTTCATATGCTAGTTGAGTTATTTATGAACATTAAAGATTAAAGATTAAAGATTAAAGGTTAAAATAGAATTATTATTTTTTTAAAAAAAAGTAAAATAGAAAATGAAAATTGATTTCCACATAGAGACCATTTAAAAGAAGTATGGTGTAAAACAAAAAAAGATTCTCCGCTGATTCTGGAGGTCTTGGCTGCCATTCTACTACCCGACACAGCTCCTCATCGTCAACCGACTTCGTCTTCTTTTCTAGGTTCCACCACCACCGCCGCTCTCTTTCACCCAATTCTCTCTTTCCTTCCCTTTTGCCGTTTTTCCTCATCGCTGGACTTTGCCCGGCACCTGCCCTTCAACCTCTTTCCCTTACAATCCCCTCATCGGTGCGCCGCCGACCACCAATCCGCTGTTCTCCGATACATCCATATCTATCGTCTCTTTTCTTTCCAGTATTTCCCCCCTAAGACCCTTCTTGTATTTCCCTGATTGGGATCGTTTTTATTAGCTGCCGGTGATTTTGCTGTCCTGAGTTTCTGAGTTTCTGGTAAAATCACCGACTCGGGCTCTGATTGATCGGCTTAAGTCTGTTCTTGTCTCTCTCTCTATCTTTCTCTTTGAAGGGGTTTTCGTGCTTTGAAACCCTAAATTTCATTTGAAGGTTTGCTTTCTTGTATTGATGGAGTTGTGATTCTTTTTTGTGTGGGTAGCTATTGGGTTCTGCTTTATTCGTTTTGTTAACGATTGATTTTGAATTGTTTGATTAGGAGATGTCTGAGAAATTCTCGGCAACATTGAGGATAGGGGATCTGAATGATTTCATAGCGCCTTCTCAGGCATGCATAGTTTCTCTCAAGGGGCTTAAAGCCACTACCACGAAGCCGGATAAAGTTGAGGTACTTTTTCCATTTTATATGCCTATCGTTGCTAAAGTTGCAGCTCATTGTATGCTTTTAGTGATTTTTTTCGTTGATTTTGTTTTCTTCACTTTTTTCTAGTAATCTTTAGGAATTAGCAGTAGTACGCATAAAACTGAGTGGTTCTTTAGGAACTTTCTGTTTATTGATATGTCTCTTTTCTCTTTCTGTTATTTTTTCTTTCATTTCTGCGTATATTATCTAGGTTTCAGCTTCTAGGATGCAACTGAAAGCAGAACCGGTTAAGATTTCACTGAAGGACTGCTTAGCGTGCAGGTAATTGTAATTATCTATGTTGTGAACTATTTTTGAAGGATCAAAGTGGTTTATTGGCTATACAAAATTTTAAAATAAATTTGAGTTACTTTCGTTTTTATATGTTTTTCTCCCTTCAAGTACTGTTTTCCGTTGATATAACTTGCTTGTTCTCTATGAATATGGATAACAAAATCAAAGGAACTCCTGCTGAAATATTTTAGATACAAGGTGAAGTATTTGAAAAGCTATGAATTTCTGATAAATCACTTATCAGATTATTTTGTAAAAACTTAATTTGGGAACTCCCTGTTTTCATGATATTTTGTTGGAATATTTTAATTATAGCTCTTCGATTTGACTTATATTTCTCATCTTTTACCTTGTGATGATGTGTAATAGACCTGCTTATGTGTAATTGTAGTGGTTGTGTAACATCAGCTGAGACTGTCATGCTGGAGAAGCAAAGTTTGGATGAATTTCTTTCCAACATAAATAAAGGAAAGGTTGTAATTGTCTCATTATCACCCCAATCCAGAGCTTCACTTGCTGTCCATTTTGGCGTCTCTCCCTTGAAGGTAAAATTCAAATTTTGTTGTATATATTTGTCCCATGATTGTAATTAGTTTACTGCATATATTCTTTTTGAGAGGACAGGGGCTAGAAGGAAAATCTAATTGACTGCGGTGCTTCCTCTTGATGTTGTATTAATGTTATTGAATGCTTGAAATATCTCTCTATTGAGGCAACTAACTACTAAGTGCTTGGCGTTGGTCAGGTTTTTAAGAAACTCACAACATTTTTTAAGTCCATGGGAGTAAAAGCGATATTTGATACAAGTTGCAGTAGAGATTTAACCTTAATTGAAGCTTGCAATGAGTTCATAGCAAGGTATAGAAAAAGCCAGCTAGACAATGAAGAAAAATGCAAGTCGTCAGTTCCTATGATCTCATCAGCATGCCCAGGTATATTTTTTTTTTGGGACATTTGGGTATTGTATTTAATGATAATTGTGCAAATCCTGACTTTGTTTTTCGAAATAACTAGTATATTTGAGGGTGAGTTCTCTTTTCTTTTATGGTAGAATAGAGTTAATATGGATAATTTCACTTGTCTTTAATTGGGCCAGTTGGTCAATTTGGATAGTTTCGACTCCAATATTATAAATATTTATTTTGTTGCGCGAGTTATAATTTTTACTTTTCTAAGTTCTCTGCAATTTAAAACTGTCAGTGTGCAACATCATATGCTTGGTAAACCAATTTCACTATAGATGGTTTTGGTTGAATGGCCAAGAACATAAATAAATAACAATAATAGTGCATTTAAAGTTTGGTAAGAAGGAGAAACAAAATGGTATTTTGCAAGCAATGAAAAGAACAAAGAAATAGAAAGAGATAGAGACGGAGCTGATTTTGCAAGCAATGATAAGAGGAATAAGAGTTTTCCAACACCTTTAATTTTATAATGTGTGAGAGGAAGAAAGGGTGTCGGCGTGTCACTGAATATATAGGATAAGTAGAGTGTAATTCCCCCCGTGGGATATTCATTCTGATGAGACTCACGCAGTTTATAATAAATATTCTCATATTATTATTACAACTAGAGATTTCACAAAGGAAAGGCTAGAAGAGTAAATAATCTAATTAACACTTAAACTTCAGGGATCAAATAATATCATAAAGGCATCTTTTCTAAAAGCTTATCTACAAGTATTCCCTTCTTTGACACTCATTTTATACAAAAATCATATCATGAATAGTGGCACTAGGGTGAATTCCAGGGCTTCCCTTCTCTCCTCAATACATTTGCCAGAAACTAAGAAAATGGCCATACATCACTTTCTCAATGAAAACACTTCTCCTCTCCATTAAATAGTTACAGGCTATACATTGTCATACCCTACTAACCAATTCCCTGACGGCCTTACATTTCCCTTTCTTACCCCCATGACTAGTATCTCAAGTGAGTGTATCTAAGGGATGCCTATGATGACCATCAGTATTTTAAAAGGGAGGGAGGATCTATTGACTGCTGCAGAGACAGGTGGGTAGAATGAATATTGGGAAAAATCAGCGTTATATGGAGTGAATATCGATGAAGTAACTCTAAATTCCACAGAAAACAGGTTGAGGTGTAAAGCTGGTAATTTACCGTTCATTTACTTGGGTTTGCCTATGCAACGATATCCAAAACAAAACTCGTTTTGGCAGCCAATTATCTACAAAGTGCACTTGAAGCTTGATAGACGGAAAAGATAAAATTTATCCAGAGGAGGTAGGCTAACTTTTTGTAATTCGGTCTTGGCTAATCTCCCTACCTATTATATGTCAATATTCCAACTGCCTAGCTTGGTCATAGTAGAAATAGACAGGATCATGTGCAGATTCTTGTGGGAAGGTCACGAAGGCAGTAAGTTAAATCACCTAGTGAAATGGGAAATTGCCTCGAAAGATACACATGGTGGTGGCATAGGTGTTGGCAATTTGAAAAACAGAAGCATTGCTCTTTTATTTAAATGGAATTGGAGATTCATTAAAGAGCAAGATTTGCTTTGGAGTAGGGTGGTTAAAAGCATTCATGGCTCAGATCCTCATCTTTGGCACACGTCGGGCAAGCATGGGCTGAGTTTGAGAAGCCCTTGGATCAGCATCTCAAAGCTTTGGAAAGATTTTGGCTCCCTTGCACACTTCAAACTTGGAGATGGTAGGAACATCTACTTTTGGTCTGATTCTTTTGTTTGGAATTATCTTTTAAGGAGAATTATCCAAGACTTTTTCTTGTGGCCTTATCTCCTGATGGTAGTATTAATGACAATTGGGATTTTAGTACAAATTCTTGGAACTTAATATTCCGAAGACAGCTCAAAGAGGAAGAGATCTTAGAATTTCAGCAGCTATAGTCTCAAATAGAAAAAAGAAGAGTTACTTGCAATTCAGATTCCCGGTTATGGTCTTTGGGGTCATCTGGAAGGTTTTCGGTTAAATCTATGTCTAAATATTTGAATTCTTCCACCTGTTTAGACAAAGAAATTTATCAAGGCATTTGGAAATAAAAAAAGGCCCAAAAGAATTATATTAGATTTGGATTCTATTTTTTGGAACTCTAAATTTTTCGGCTACTCTTCAACACAAATTTTGGGAAAAATGTCTTTCTCCTTCCATGTTTCCTTTGTGTCAAGCTATTTGAGAAAACTTACAGCACCTACTATTTGAATGCTTCTCTACAAGCAAATGTTGGTGGAAGTTGTTTTTCTTCTTCAACTTATGTTGGGCCTTCGGAAAGTCAATTAGAAGATAATATGTCTCAAGTTTTGGTTGGTTCTCTACTCTCTCCTAAAGCTCAGACACTTTATCTCAGAAATCTGGTTTGAACAAAATCAGAGAGTTCTCCATGACAGGACCTTGGATTGGTTAGATCGTTTTTGTTCTACCCGTCTATTTTCTTCTTTGTGGAGTTCTCAATCAAAACATTTTGTTGATTACTTTATCAAGATATGTCTTAATTGGAATGCTTTTGTTTTTTCTATGTAATCATGTATTCACTAAGTATATCAAATGGATCTCTTTTGTTTTGGGATGTGATGAGGATGCTAAGGATGTGTCAACCTGGTTGAGATATCCGAGTACATATGCTGATCCTTAGATTCTATGTTTTGCTGTATCTTTGCTCATTTGCTTCTTGTATTTTGCAGTGATATGTTGAGGCGACCCCAGGCGCGCGCCTCAAGTGAGAGGCGAGGCGAACTGGGGTCTTCTCGCATCTGTGCAAGTTAGGGTGCCTTCAATTAGGCGCTCGCCTGACTGCTTTTGTGCGCCTTTGGCGCCTGATAAATATACTGCTTTTTTTCTTCATTTGACTGCATATTCAGTTGAAAATGCATGTAAAACCACCGACTTTAATTTTTTTCTTTTCTTTTTTTTTTTTTTTTGGTTGAAAAGAAAGTACAAGCGACAAAATCTAACCCCTAAACTCATGAAAGGATAGGGCCAATGAAATTCCATGCAAAGAATGTCAATTTGATTTTCAATCTCATCTTAGACAGTCGGTGGTTTTGCATGCTTTTTCAATTGAATTCTTCTTCTTTGTTCGATTCCAAATTCTACAGCTTTTGTTCTTCCTTGACTTCTTCCTCAATTCTTCTTCTCATGTTCTTCTTCTTCTTCTGACATGATCGGGAGCTTCTGATTTCTTTTTTCTCCAGTAGTCTTTGTCGTCTTCTTCATTTGACTGCATATTCGGTGATTTGTTTCAGTCTTTCTTCTTCAGCTTCTATCTTCTTGGACTTCTTGCTGAGTTGTTGGTTCTTCCATGAGGTGGGGTTTTAATGAAATGTTTAACTTTTATAATCACTTTTCAAAAGTTCTTTAATTGAATCTTCAATTTAAATCATTAAGATATAAAATCATAATTATGTTATTATTTAATCTTTTGTATAATAAATCTGAAACAGTTAATATTTTTATATTTCTTTCAGTTAGTGAAGTTCAGATTATAATTTCTTTTATTGTTTTCTATTTCTTTTTTCTTTGAAACAACTTAGATGATTCTGATTTCATTTTCTAGTGAGATTTTATATATATATATATATATATATATTATTATTATATTATATATTCAGATTTATTGAGGTGAGGTATGACATTTTGATCTTTTTACCATTTAGTATTAATCTGAAAGGCTTCGACAGTTTATAGACTATATATAAAAATTTATGCTATCTATAAATATAGTTGTATTTTGAGCAATAGTCTCTTTTCATTGTACCAATGAAAGGTTTTATTTATGTTTCAAAAAAAAAAAAACATCTTTTATTTGTTTTTTCTTTTTTGCCTCCAGGGGATTGTGTGTTGTGGTTCGTAAGCAAATGACACTGTTTTTCTCAAACTCAACTATTGAAGATATTTTTTTTTATTGTAAGAAAACAGAATCATTTCCTTGATAACATGAAATCACACAATGATGTGGACTTTCCAATGGATTACAAAAAAGACCTCCAATTTTGGACAAAAGATTAGATAAACTATAATTGCAAAAGGGAGGACTCAATTTGACCAGATAAGTGCTAAATAGATGTGGATGTAAGAAAAGATTCAGTGTCCTGTTCCTTATCTGTTAAGATACAAGAATTATGCTTCAATCATGTTGACCAAACTAAGGCCCCAGTGAAGTTCAACTACAGTATCAATCTTTCTTGAATGGATGGCCATTGAAAATATAGTGGAGATTAGCCCAAACATCTTGAGGAAGAGCGTTCTTCCATGTGAATTCTTGAAAGATGAAGTCCCAAAAGGTTTTGGCAAAGTGACAATGACAGAAGAGGTGGATGTGCGATTCCCCCTCATTTTTGCACATAATACAACAGTTTGATGAGATTTTTATCCAAGGGAGCGCCTCTGGAGCTTGTGATAAACCTTAAGACTTGAGTGACTTAATTCCCAAAGAAAGAATCTGTCTTTTTGGGATATTTTCTTTTTCAAATGAATACGTATTATTTACAGCCATGTCATCCATTGATGATAGGGATTTTGTGAGGGATTTTATTGAGAAAAACCCATTCTTCTCTGAACTCCAGAGCCAAATGTCTGAAGACTCATTAAGGTTGACTAATGCCCAAAAAAAAAAAAAAAAAAAAAGAAAAAAAGAAAAAAAGAAAAAAGGAAAAAAAAAATTCATGAGAGAAACAATCCCAATTTTCAATTTCAGCCTCTGTTAGATATATCATAGGACAAAAATTCCAAGAGGAGGATTAGGAATTCCACATATTATCCACAGATCCATCCATCTTTATAGTTGACAGCTTACAGGGATGGGAAACTATTGAAGACGTCATGATTAATTGCTATCAGTTTGTTCTTCTTGACGTTATTTTTAGGGGCTAGTAGGTTGTCTTGATCAATTGTCCGGTCCTGCACCTCTACAATTATTGAACTCATTGTGATTTGAAGTGATATTTTGATTTATTACTTTAAATATTTTTAATGAGTTTATTTGATTTCATAATGTTTGGGGATACCTGTTGGCTGTCTTTTATTAATGTTTGCAATGAGATACCAAGAAATATATGGACAAAATGTCAAGAATTTGCATATAGTTACTATTAATATGATTTCAAGTGAATTTATTTATCAATTTAAATAATTTTTATGAGAATTTAATTTCATAATTTTTTTTGGGAATACCTGTTGGCACTTGTGGTTTATCAATGTTCTGACAAATTTAAGAGCACCTACTTCTTACATGTTGACAATCTTTTCTTCTCAAACGCTCACATCTCTTATGATTTCAGGATGGATATGCTATGCTGAGAAGCAACATGGATCCTACATTTTGCCATACATATCATCAATCAAGAGTCCTCAGCAAATGATTGGATCAATAGTCAAGCATCATATATGCCAAAAATTGGGTATTAGGTAATTGCATTTTATTTCTATTATTCCTGGTCTTTCTGATGTACTTGTTTAGAAATTGTGATGGTATGTGCAGCTGGGCTATTTACAGTGGAGCGATATGCTTAGAGTTAGACTGATAAAATATGGTTATCGTATTTATGGCATGAATTGATTTATTTAGGAACAGCATGACAAGTAGTGACAATTTTGATTGTTTCATATTGGTATTTCCTAAATATTTTTCTACAGTCAACTCAGACATGTATATAATATGGACAAGTTATTTCTGACTCTTCCAAGTTCTTGAATAATGCTTAGAATATTCTTTTAGAGAGAGATCGTCTTTGCAATGACCTTACGGTAGTGCTCGATCTCTTTTTTTCATTTCTTTTCTTTTTTTTTTTGGGAAATTTATGGTTTGTGTGTATTTGGCAGGTCAGACGATGTTTACCATGTTACTGTGATGCCCTGTTATGATAAGAAACTAGAGGCAGCCAGGGAGGATTTTGTTTTTCAATTGGACTCAGCCAACAACACTCAGGAGGATGAGGCCCACAGAATTACAGAAGTAGATTCAGTATTGACATCTGGTGAAGTTCTAGAATTGATACAGGTTCATCTTTGTCTCATGTTGTTTATGTGTGTTTTTTTGTTAGTATGTCTGGTGTCTTTAGTTTTGGTTTTGGCTTCCCACGAACCTTTATTTATTTTTGTGTGTTTGTTAATGCTTGCAGATGAAAGAGGTGGATTTTAAGAGCTTAGAAGAATCCCCTTTGGATACAATGTAAGGCTAAATGACTTTATTAAGCCTCTCCAGGTTTACACATGTAATATATCTAAGGCTGTCATGCTTGGCTATCTTCCTGCAGGTTGACAAATGTTAATGAAGAAGGGCATCTTTTTGGAGTTAGTGGAAGTTCTGGTGGTTATGCAGAAACAATTTTTAGGCATGCTGCCAAGATACTCTTTGGAAAAGATATTGAAGGCCCTTTGGAATTCAAACCCATTCGAAATTCAGATTTTCAGGAGCTCACGCTTGAGGTGAGCTAAATATTTTTGAATTGCATATCAACCCCTTTGGCACCTAGGGGCTTATCATTATTGAGTATTACCAAATACCTAGCATTGCTAGATAGTGGTCTAAGTATAAACATTAAGATGATTCTTATGTGGTGTTTTGTACGAGTGATAAAAACTTAACCTCTAAATTGTGCCTGAGATTTCTTCCCAGCCCCCATCATTGCTTTGTAATTGTTTTCCTATTGATTCTTCTGTATTATTAGAATATTGGTTAAAACTTAATCTCGACAGTTATTGATAAAAGTTGTTCCAAATTTCGTGCATATTTAAAATTGCACCGTTGGACTCTCACAGTTTAAACAAATATTGAAGTTGTGGGCATATCACATGATTATATATCTTTCTTCATCTTGTTTCCTCTCCTTTTAATCCTTGTGAATGAATTGTTAGCTTATGCATGTGTCTGTCCATGTATGTTTGTTGTAGGTGGAAGGGAAGACTTTGTTGAAGTTTGCACTATGCTATGGATTCCGAAATCTGCAAAATGTTGTCAGAAAAATCAAAACAGGAAAATGCGACTACCATTTTCTAGAGATTATGGCTTGTCCTTCAGGTGAATTTCTGCAGTCTGAATGTGTTCAAACGAAGTTGTTTGAATGGTTGATTGATCTAGATTTAATGTCATTATTGAAAACAGGTTGTCTAAACGGAGGGGGTCAAATTAAACCCAAGCCTGGACAATCTCCAAAGGATTTGATTGAGTTATTAGAAGCTGCTTATCAGGAAAACGTAAGTACATTCATGTAGAGTTTATTGTTTACGACTTTCCGTGCCCAATCTGGAACATATTTTGGTAGTTCCTTTTTGTTTGTTCTGGTTAAGAGGTCAGATTGATACTGTTTGTCTGTAAAAATTCTCATTCTGAAAAGGACCTGTGAAATTTGTTTTCTTCTAAACAACGTTCATGTTCATATATCTACTTATCAACTCATAAGTAGATATGAACCCCTTCATGCTGTCTCTGAAAGCCAACTTGATAAAATTTGAAAAAACAAACTAAATATAATAACAGAGGCAATATGCTGGTAGACGTAGAACATATGAAACGATAAGCTACTACCAGGCTCCCAGCAGTAAAAACTTATGTTAGGATGGCCAGGAAGAGAGATGTTCCAAGAGTTGGTCATGTGGGATTCCGGTTGAGCTTGCATATGTTCCGGCGGAAAGCTAGGAGTGAGGTAATCAGTTTTGCTTAGGGAATGGTAGGGAGAGAAGCTGATCCTTTTGGCCTGGCTTGGCATTTTGCTATTGAGCTTGGAGGTCTTCTTAGCTTGTTTTCAAAGTTGCATCTGTTTAGTAGCTATTTGGGTTAGTTAGCCATTTGTTTGCGAAGTTGAATGATGCAACTCTTTAGAGTCTTGATTTCTTGTAATTCTTGGGTTAACTGTTATTGCATATATTGTTTTATATTGTTTTATATTGTATTATTCTATGTTCATTTGGTCTTCTTATGTATATAACTCAATTAGGTCATGCTGATGTCGTCTCAGGTTTTAATTAGAGATCCGTTTGAGAATCCAGTGGTGAAAGATATATACAAGGAGTGGCTGGAGCAACCAGGTTCAGAGAAGGCAAAGAAGCATATGCACACTGAATACCACCCAGTGGTAAAAAGCATTACTGCCCAACTCCACAACTGGTAACAAAATACCACTCCTAACCATAGAATTTTGTAGCACAAAAGCTGAAAATTAGATGAATTATAACTGAGTTTTGGAGAGAGTTATGCCTCATGCTTGCTGTGATAAAGTCACCCGGTGGTTCACTCCTGGAAAGAAAAGGCTCAATTTTGATAGGATTTAACACTTCAAAATATAATTCTTGTTCTTCCACCTTACCCAAGTTGCTGTACATGATCTGTATTTATGTTGTAAGATAGAAGAATAAAAAAGAAATAGTTTGATTTCTTGTTAGATTTTATATGATCAGTATTTTTTTTGTTATTTATTATTGTTTTTTCCCCTTCTTTCTGAATAAACATACTCTCTTGATGAAGAAGATTCAGCCGTTTAGATATATTATTGAGCGATTGCTCTGTTTCTTTGTGCCTCTCTGCTTCTTTCTATGGAATTGTAATGGCTGCAGGTATTAAATTTCTGTCAGGTTGATATTTGTATCTGATATTTCTATGGTTGGTTCAATTATATCGTAAAAAAAGGCCACAAACCATTAAAAGAAACTTTTTCCGTGTATATTTTTAATGTATCGTTTTTGTAGAATTGATATATCAATTCTTCCAGGATTTTAGGTTTAGTTTCAATTTGGTTCATATGTTTTTAAATGTTATGATTAAGTGTTGGACAACTATGCATTGAACTATGCACTACCAAGTGAGAAAATTAGGATTGAACGTATAGTAAGAAGATAGTGAACACATAAGAGGTCCAGGCTAGAAATTTAGCTAAGTGTTAAGACAACATATGACACAATAAGTAATTGAAACTCTAAAGTTTGAGGGTTGGATGCCTAGAAGATGTAGTGGATGCATAGAAGGCTAAGTGGATGCCAGTTAAAGCGTATGAGGGCAAGAATAGAGCCTGAGATAACCATTTAGGAGGAATTTGCACTGAGGAATCCCAGGAGACATAAGGTAAACACATACCATGAGAGGACAACATGTTTGGACGTATGAGTCAAGGTGTTGGGTGTTTGGGAAGTTATTACGGAATAAACATCAAAAAGATGGTTTGGATACACAAACTTTAGGGAGGTGTGCGTTGAGCTTCATCTTGGATGCATAGTAGGAAGTTTTGGACTTGATCAAGGGAAGAAATCATGCTACAAAAAGAAAGTTAGGGTCAAGAAGTAGGAATTTGGGAAGTTGAACGCATGGACAAGGGGACCATGTGTCCAACAAGGTGTATTTGGGGCGGAGTGGTAGCAAGGGGAGGAATGTGGCTTCTCCGTATGAATTTTGGCAAATCGAAGCAGGAGGTGGAGGACGGAGGTGCAAGATTGAATATAGGACAAACCACTTAAAAAATGAGTATGTGTTGGACATATTCACAACTTACCTGCATGCAAGTAGGTGGTGGCTCTCACAGGTAGCACAAGAGTGGAGTTACAGAGTGCTGCTAAAGTCAAGGTTTGTCACATTGTAGCCACGTTGCTGGATCAAGAGTTCTGTAACCTAGCAGTAGTGTTATCTCAGCTGAGTCTAGAGTTGTATAAACATTATAATTGTTTGATATAAAATAAATTAATTAGAGAGTTATTTCATACATGGCTAAAGTATTGTTGGGCAGTAATCACAATAGAGTATGAGATGAGTTCGGTAAGTGCAAGGTGATTGATAATAGGTGTTACAAAAGGGTGATGTTTGTTATCTTCATGCCAACAGAAGAATGAGGACGACAGATATCACTCTTTTGTGATACCTACTGCCTACTCTTACTTGTTTGGTTAACTCCCTCCCAGCCAAGGAAAAACAATAATAGCTCTTAGCTAAACTCACTTTATTACAACTTGGCTAATGTTTATACAATCTCAGATTTTTAATTACAGAAACTCATAATAACAAACTTAAGTTCGGAAGTGTGACTATAGTGTGGCAGACCTTGACCATAGCAGTACCTGAGAACTCTTCAACATCCGTTACTTGAGAAGAATAATATAGAAGAAAAGAGTGAGCTTCAAGAAGTTTAGTGAGTGACATTTTAAAACATGTTTTCCATATACGTTAATAAACATGATCGTACTCAAATATCAATTTTATGAACTCATGATTTGTATACTTGGTATTTTAAATTAATAATCTTAGAAGAAGTTATAGAACCCCGGAACATCTGATAAACATCATCCTCAAACTTTAGTTGAGGGAGAACCCCATTTTGCTCAATCGCTCAACGTCGAAGTTCTTAGTTGACGTGGAGTAGTCTCAACATAACCAACGTCGATAATACCTACGTGCATGTAGGATATTCATTGGAAGAATGTGTTTGGAAATCAGAAGAAACATATGAAATAACACAAAAAGAAAAAGAGAAAATAGAAGAGTGATGAAGAAATAGGGAATGTAAACTTATGAGTATACTATATAAAATGTGAAAATAGGAAGTAAATTAAAGAAATCATGATGTTCTAAAAAGTAGTTGTGTTAATAATAAAATTTCTAGTATTTGATCTGCGTGTCGACAAGTTCTTTTATAGAAACCATGTTGAGAAGTAGGAGAAAAAGGAACCAAGCAAGTGCTAGTAGACCTAGAGAAGGCAGTGAAAGCCGAGCAAGTTATTCCTAGGAATAAATTATGTCGGAAGAACAATATTAAGAGATTTACAACATGCTTGACTGAAAGTCTAGGTACAATTCAGTTAGATCCTGAGAAGAAATACGAGATGGAGCGTCTTAAGGCACTGGGAACATGTACTTTAAAGGGACCATTGATCCGGTGGACATTGAGGTTTGGATAACTCAGATTGAAAAGTGTTTTAAGGTTATGAGGTGTCCAAAAGAACAGAAAGTAACCTTGGCCACTTTCTTGTTACGAAGACGAGCGAAGGACTAGTGGAGGATAGTAAAGAATGGAAGAAGGGAAAGAGATGAACCAACGTGAAGAGTATTTCAAGAAGCTTTTTACGAAAAATTTTATCAACGATCATTTCGTGATTCAAAACGAAATGAATTTTTACAATTGACTCAATGGAACATGACAGTGGTAGAATATGAACAAAAATATACGAAGCTCTCGAGTTATGCCTTGTACATTATTGAAGGCGAAGGTGAACATTGTAAGAGGTTCGAGACTGGTTTGAGACGAAATCCGAACCCCTGTTATTGCTTGTACTGCTTGGGAAGAATTCTCTAAGCTTGTCAAAGCAATTTTGAAAGAAACAATCCAAGTACCCAATACAACATGTCGAATGTACACATGTCGACAATATCCCGCTAAACATACTCGGGTACGCTGACAATCCTAGTCAATTTATACTAACAATCCCAGCCAGACATCCACGAGATATGCTAACAATATTTTGGGTATAGTTTTAATTTCCAATTCAATTCACAATAAACATGCATCCACATAATATCAGAAAAATAGTCAAAAGAACATGAAATCAATGAAAACATATTTTCCGATCATGCCACAACTTTCTAAACCATGAATATATATATTTTTATATATATATAGCCATATAAACATATCAATTTACCAAGACAGAGAAAGGAGGACCACTCACAATTCACTGAGAAAAAGGTTTCCACACCTTTTATACTTCTTATTCCACTTAAATCTCGAGCCTGTAACAATCTAGAAACCAATTTAGAATCCTGTGTTTAGGATCAAAATAGTCTTAGATCTTTTTCTTAACCCTAAACCTAGCTTACCAATCCTAAAGACCTCGAATTAAACCTTTAAAGTGGTAGAGACAACTGTTGGCCGCAGGGTTGCACTGTTGGACGCAAGGTTTGCTCTTCACTACCAAGTTGGACGTCTGTACACCCTCTCCCAACGCCTGGTTCAACCTTTTCAACGCTTAAAAATCAAGCTTGGACATCTGGTATAACACTCCAATGTATGGACGAACTTCTCACTGCAAGGTAACTCTCGACTCTCTTTAATCACTTTCGTCTGAGGTTTTTCTCTAACCATTATGTAGTATCAGAGTGGTAGTTTTTTTGTTCCCAATTTTAATTTTTCAGAATTAAAATTCAGTTTATGGTGGGGTTTGCATTACTGTACGATGTTCATGTTGATAAATGATTATTGGTTTTTCAATTATGGATGTTTTCGGGATTGGTCTTTAGAATTTACTGCTTTAATTTACAAATTGGTTTGTAAGGGCTCGTTGTTTTAGGCATTAATGTGCGATCGAGTCTGTATTTTTTAATGTTTGTGTCGTTCGTGAGTTTTTCGATGACGTTTTGAAGAAAATGAGGCCCAAACCGGAGCAAAAACGATGGAGATCGCCATTGTATAGTAGGTCGTATAGTAGCGTTGCAACGTTGTGTCCTAGCATTGCAATGCTTTGAAGAGTCAAATGGAAGAAATTTTTCGTAGCGTTGCAACGCTAGGTCACAACGTTGGAATGCTCTAAGACGGAAAGAATGACGCGGTTTGCGCCCGATACGGTTTGTGGTTCCGCTGGTTCATGTCTGGTTCACTTGGTTCGAGTAGTTCGTGACTCGGTTTGACTTTTTAGGTCCGGTTCAAGCAGCTCTCTTATAGTTAGTTTTTAATTAATTAAATTAATATAAATGTTATATTAATTTAATTAATGGTTTAGGAGTCCAATTTCGATCCATAAATTGTTCTTTAAATTATGCATTTGGTGTATGATTTAATTTTATTATTTTATGTCATATAGTAAAATCCCACCAGGTTATGCATTAATCATGCATCATGAACATTATAAATGTTACAATATGGTTGCATGATTTATTTTTTATAGCATGCTCATGCATCATATAACATAAGTGTCATAATATATGTTTGCATGTATAATAACATTGTCATGTATTGTTTATATTATAAAAGTTATAATATATAGTTGGATGTATGTATGAATGTTATTTTTTTCCTCTTACTTTAGTATATAATTGTTATGTATATTAAGCAATGAAATGGAGATTACATGAAGCATGACATTAGATAATTTTATAAATGTTATAATTTTATTAAGTATGTCATTAAATGCAATGTATGGTTTTAATTTGTTTCGTTTATTTTATAAAAGTTATAATTAAATAAAATTAGAAGTTAAAATCAAAATTCAGAATTGCATGCAAACTTAGGTTAAAATCATTTTTTAAAATAGTTTAAAACATTTTAAAAAATGATTTACTTAGACCTAAGTTCACAAAATTTCCAATATGATTAAAAATTAGTTTAATCTTTTAATCAGTTTAATAGGATTAAATTGGTTTTAATAAAAAAAATTAAAATTATAGCAAATGTATCTATAAGGGACTTTTATCTAAGGTTAGATTCTGTCTAGGTTGGGTATTTAAGTTGATAGTGGAAGGACTTTGATTTTGTTTATAGAAATCATTTACTTTATTAGATAATGTATATGTGATTCTAGGCTTGAAAAGAAACCTTATTTCTGTAAAATGTTTGCTTGAATAGAAATACTCTTTAAATTTTAATGTTAATAACGTGTTTGTTTACAAGAATGGAGTACATGTTTGTTCTACAAATCTCGAAGATAATTTTTATGTACTAAGACCGTTAGCAACTAAGGCTCTTCTTAATACTAAACTTTTTAAGACTGGGGTAATTTAAAATCAAAGACAAAAAATTTCTCTTAAAGAAAATGTCAATCTTTGGCACTTAGGACACATAAATCTCAATAGGATTGAGAGATTGGTTAAGAATGGACTTCTAAGTGAATTAGAAGAAAATTCTATACCTATATGTGAGTCATGCCTTGAAGGCAAAATGATTAAAAGATCTTTTAACCTGTAAGAGATTGTGACGGCAGCAGCCACCGACCCTCTCGTCGGCACTTACTACCTAACTTACGTATATAACCTTCTTTAAAACCTTGATATGCATTTATGACTTAACATCAATAATATTTTATAACAAAACTAGCCAGTGCAACATTTTTAAAACCTCAGAGTTTAACATACTAAACAAACAACCGACATAGCTATACAAGATCAGATGCGATGGGTCCCAAAATGCAATTACTAGTCCATGAACACCCTCCTTATACATGTGTACATTATATACATAGATCACAACTTAGATCTTTTCTTTCAATTAGATATTCAAGTGGCAGAGTAGCAGTAGAATCAACCTTTGGGTATCTGACTGCTACTTGGGAGTGGAAAACATGTTAAAACATGGTGAGCTGGTTGCCTAGTGAGTGACTTAAAGAAAACAGAAACTCTTATGTTTAACCATTCATATAAAACATGTATAGTTTAACTGTAAATTCATCAAGCAAATTTATTAAAACATGAAGCATAAAACAAAACATCATTCTTTAAAACTATATGAACCTTAGTTGAGAATGAACATTCATCGCTTAAGTTCCCAATGTCATGTTATGGCCAAGAGAGACCCATACTTCGATCTCTTAATAATGAACTGTGGCCAGGAGACCCATACTTCGGCCTCTTATACTGAACTACCTACGTGCATGTGGAGTTTGCTAAGTACGCTTGCTAAGTACCGTCAACACCTTAGGTACATTACTTGGATACCTTTCCAACCTTCGGTATCCGGCCCACTAGGGTATATAGTTCTTAGAAACTTCAATAAATAAAGCTTTTAAGCATAGCATAAAACATTGTAAAACCTTTACTTCAAACACAACACATGCTTTAACTATTGGATAACCTTTAGCTTTATTCAAGTAAACTATCTCATAATACCTTGGCACACGTTAAAGCATAGATAACATATTTAGGAAATGCTATGCATTATCATATTTCTTGAGCATAAACATTAGTTGCTTGGGAACATGTAAAACTTAGCATGAGGACATTTAAAATGCATGGACTTTTAAAACATAAAAAATTACAATACTTAGTCACTCACGGGCCTTGGCTTATCCTTCCATAAACTTTGTAGGCTTCACCAATTGGCATTGCTCCTACACACAAGAACATTACTTTAGCTACTACATTGGTCTCCCTTTTGAGACTAACTCTACAAACCAGACACATTATTCCTATCGCACTTAACTTTTCATAACTTACCTTAGAGCGTCGGGTACTTAGTCAAATTTGAAGGGCTTAAACTTCAAGTGATCGCTCCCTTTCTAACGCCCACACTCAACACTCAGTCAATTTCTGGGGTGCCAAACTCACGTCCGTGGCATACCTCTTATCGAGCTGCTTGCTTGTTCTTACTAAGCAGTTGCCGATTTGTTCAACAAATTCCAGATTCAGCTTCTAATGTAAATAGCTCCAAATCCAAAACTCATCTTAAGAAAATTTCCTTTTACAAACCTGCTTAGAATTTTGTTAGCAACATTACCTCAAAATTTTAGCGTAAAACTTCTCATGGTTTGATTTGGAGCTTCAAATCTTCATCATAGGCCCCAATTCAAGTAGCTGCCTGCTTGTTCAACAATTTCCAATTTCAATTTCCAAAATATAAAACTTCCAAACCTTATCTTACAAAAATTCCTTCTACAAACTTACTTATAATGGTATTAACAATATTACCTTAAAATTTCAGCTTAAAACTTCATGTGGTTCGACCTGGAGCTTCACTTATTCATTAATGGCCTAGATTTGCCAAAGAACTAAACCCTTGGTCACTTTCTTCCTTCTCCGGCCTTCTTCCGATGAGATTTTCTTCCAGTGGCCCGGCCTCAGAAACTAGACCCACAATTTTCCAACGAAACCAAGATCACTCAATTTGCACGGAGGAATTGTCTAAAATAGTCTCTTGAAGTTCATCTTCTCTTTTATACTGCCGGGCACAACACACTTGCATGAAATCCTATCATGCCACCTCGTCCACTAATGGCTTATGGCCCAAGATTAAGCCAACTGTCTAGATTAATTAGTGCTTAAAGCTGATCGCTCATGCAAAACTTGATGCTCGATGGAATACTCGATGATATTTTTGTAATTACTCGATGGAGAACTCGATGCTCAATGGCTTACTCGATGCACAATGGCATACTCGATGCACGCTGGCTTACTCGATGGCTTACTCGATGCACAATCCTTCCTCGATCACACATACTCGATGCATGATGGCATTTACTCGATCGATGCCTGCCTAGTGTGTACTCAATGCTTGCTTAGTGTTTACTCGATGCTCAGCCTCTATTTTCATTATTAAACACCCGAGAGCCAAGTTTCCCATACTTAAGCATTTTCCTTCTTCATTTCTTTATCCTTTACCCATATCCCGACAATTCCATACTAACTTAAATATTAAACCCTGTCATTTTATTAATCTCAGCAATAAACATATTCATGTAGGGAAAGTAGGGTTCGGGTTTTACACCCACACCAAGCCATAACTTCATTATCACCTACTTGGGTAGCATTTACATAGCTTATATACTTAGATAAGAAAAGTAGGGTTCGAGTTTTACAAAAAGAGCCAAAGAATCCTTAGAACATGTATATTTAGACCTATGTAGTCCAATGAATGTTAAGGCAAGTAGAGGGTTTGAATATTTCATCACTTTTACTGGTGATTATTCTAGATATAGGTATGTTTATTTAATGCAATATAAGTTTGAAGCCTTTGAAAGGTTCAAATAGTAAAAGGCTGAAGTTGAAAATATATTAAACAAAACAATTAAAATATTTCGATCTGATTGAGGTGGAGAGTACATGGATCTAAAATTTCAAGACTACTTGATAGAATATGGAATTGTATCCCAACTCTCAGCACCTGGTACACCTTAGCAAAATGGTGTATCAGAAAGGAGAAGTTGAACCTTGTTGGGCATGATTCAATCTATGATGAGTTATGCTTTCTTACCTGACACATTTTGGGGTTATGCAGTACAAACTCCAGCTTACATTTTGAACCATGTTCCATCTAAAAGTGTTACTGAAGCACCTTTAGAATTATGGAATCGTAAAGGTAGTTTACGCCATTTCAGGATCTGGGGTTGTCTAGCACACATGCTTGAGGAAAATCCTAAAAAAGTGGAACCTCATTCAAAACTGTGTCTATTTATAGGTTATCCTAAAGGAGCGAGAGGTGGTTACTGTTATGATCTTAAAGATAATAAAGTGTTTGTGTCGACAAATGCTACCATTTTAGAAAAGGACCATATAAGGGAGCATAAGCCCAACAGTAAGATAGTGTTAAATGAACTTTCCAGTGAAACTACTGAACCTTCAATAAGAATTGTTGAAGAATTCATACCTCAACAAGAGTTGTTGAAGTTGGTTTATCCAGTAGGCCAAATCCACCTCAAACATCGAGAGAGCCTCGATGTAGTGGGAGAGTTGGGAACCCACATGTTCGTTATATGGGTTTAACAAATACCCTAGCTATCGTAGCTGACAAAGATGTTATGGATCCATTATCTTACAAGAAGGCAATAAAGGATGTTGAAAAAGATGAATGGATTAAAGCTATGGATCTCTAAATGGAGTCTATGTAACTTCAATTCGGTTTGCGATCTTGTAGATCAACATGATAGGGTTAAACCTATAGTTGAAAATGGATCTATAAGAGAAAACATGGTGCTGACGGGAAGGTGAAAATCTTCAAGACTAGACTTATGATAAAGTGATATACCCAAGTTAAGGAAGTTGACTATGAGGAGACTTTCTCATCTGTTGCCATGTTAAAGTCTATCCAGATACTCCTATCCATTGCCTCATATTATTACTATGAGATTTGGCAAATGGATGTCAAGACTACTTTTCTGAATGACAATCTTGAGGAGACCATTTATATGCAGCAACCTGAGGGATTCATAACCCAAGGTCAAGAGCAAAAAGTTTACAAGCTTAATCGGTCCATTTATAGATTGAAACAAGCTTCTCGATCTTGGAATATAAGATTTGATATTGCAATCAAATCTTATGGTTCTGATCAGAATATTGATGAGCCTTGTGTTTATAAGAGAATCATCAACAGTTCCTACTCATTGGAAATGATGTAGGTTTACTGACTAAAATTAAAAATTGGCTAGTGACTTAATTCCAAATGAAAAGATTTGGGAGACGCACAACTTGTTCTGGGCATTTAAATATTTAGAGATCAAAAGAACAAAACGTTGGCCCTGTCTCATGCATCATACATTGACAAGATGCTTGTCAAGTTTTCGATGCAGAACTCTAAAAGACACTTGTTCTCTTTCAAGCATGGAGTTATTTTGTCTAAAGAATAGTGTTCTAAGACACCTCAAGAAGTTGAGGAAATGAGACGGATCCCCTATGCATCGACTGTTGGTAGCCTGATGTATGCAATATTATGTATTAGACTTGACATCTGCTATGCGGTGGGGATAGTCAATAAATATCAGTCTAATCCAGGATTTGATCACTGGACTATTGGGGTTGATGCCCTAAATCTCGTAGAATTCTGTAGTTTGTAAACACTTGTATGAACAAACATTCTGTGATTAATAATAAATGATATTTTATTCACTTTGTCTATGAAATATATGATATTTTAGTTGCATTAACCACAAACCAATAAATTAAGATCTATGGTTATCGTTGTAACTTAAACATGTATGTGGAGACATACAAGTGGATCGTGTTTAAGTGATAACCTAAATGGTCTGTAGTATATGGATAAGGCTGGGTACCTTATCCTGGTGACACTACGAGTATGACCCGCTTTATAGGTGTTACAAATGTTGTAAGTGCTACAAATGATCTGATCCCGATCATTCATGTATTAGACATGCGATTGGGAATATTCTATACAAAGAAGTTTGTATAAGACCGGACCATGAAATGTTTAGTCTCATTATATAACGCCATTCATAATAGAGACTTAAATTTTACCAGAATGACCATAGGTAATATGACCTGAATCTTGAGTGAGTTGTCAACCTCGACTTATGAGGGTGGTCTTTTGATTTGTATGGGTGAAAGTGGTTATATCACCGACTCAACAAGCGTACCATTTTGGAGATTCGTCTGATTGGGAAGTTGGGAACACAACTACACAAGATGAAATTCACTCCTTCCCGGAGGCAGGGGTAAGTAGATAAATTGGTCCCTTAAGGGCTGATTCCAGGTCTTGAACAATGTGGCGCCACACCCTCTCCTGGCTCAAGAGGGGTTTAGTCATAGTTGAACTATGATCTATTGTTCATTAGAGTGATTAGTGATTCTTAAGGAGTTAGATGTAACTACAGGGGCAAAACAGTAATTTGGCCTAGTTATACTTACGAGCAATTTGTGAAGGGTCATCGTACTGTTGATTGGTTATATCTAATGGACACAGAAATATATATGTAGTGCGAAGAGTATAGCTGTCGGTCTTTAGTGGAATGCTCGAAAATTAACGGATGGTGGATAATGTAATTAAAGAGTTTAATTAATTATTCACATATTGTTGGAGCTTCAAGCTATAGGTCCATAAGGTCTCCTTGGTAGCTCAAAAGGATTTAATTGAGAATCAGTTTTTGGGTTAATTTGAATTGTTCAAATTAATAAGAGGGAATTTAATTATATATGATATAATTATATTGATTCAATTATATATGATATAATTGACATAATATATTTGATACATTATTGTTTTAATTTGAGGAATAAATATTTGAATGTGATTTAAATATATTTTCTATGAATGAGATTCATAGATGTTAAATTTAATATAAATATGATTTATATTAAATGTCATAAAATAGAGAAAAAGAACTATAGTTTACATTATATATGATGCAATATTAAAACTATAGGTTATAAATATAATATGATAAGTTGGTTATCATATTTATTTATATTATTAATTATTTGGATAATTAATCCCTTTTTCTCTCTAACCACCTTAGTGGTAGGTTAGTTGGTTCCTATGGCAAATGGAATAAATAAAATATGGTTTTATTATTCCATATCTAAGTTACACGAATTGTGAGAATCTATACTATAGATTTGAAAGAACTCTTATACAAGAGTACCTTTGAGCGGAAGCAGATTGTTCCAAATACATTGTGACAGAATTTCCACATTTACATTCAAACAGAACATATATGCATTATGCTACAAATTACCGGCATACTTAGAACAATAAATAACAAGAGAACAAGAAAACATACCAGTTGAAGAACCCTTCTTCACCGAAATCTCGCTCTCTCCAAAGGGACTACTCCTCTCGCTCTCGTTGGAATGTCCAAGTAATTGTTCACCAAAACCACCGGTCGTCTACTCACGAACGACTTCCACACGAACAAGAAAAATAGAGATGACACCACCACTTGGAACCCTCGATATTCTCGGTGTGAGAATATAAAGTGTGGGCTCTGTTGGAATTGTTAGAGGGAAGGAGGAAAGAAGATCATATACAACGATCAAGCAAGTTGGAGAAGGTTGAGTCCATCGTATAAACAGTGCATAATCATTTAGAAGAAGGTACATGATCGTGTAGTAAATAGGTTGCGATCATATAGACGGTCGTTTAGTAAACGCTCGGGCGCTAGACGATCGTTTAGAAAAACTTATTCGATCGTTTAGAAAGAGGCGCACGTGTATACGTTCGTGTAGCAACTATGAGCTATCGTGTAGTCTCTCGGTTTGCTAGGCGATAGACTGTATACACTTTTCTTGAGCGAATTACTGATCTCTTGCAAAATGAAAACAATTTTCATTTTATTCTTCAATTACAAAAAACTGAATAAAACCTCCAACTAACACACGGTTATGGAGAAAACGTGACACAATTATCCTATAATTGTTCAATTAAAATATAAATATAATCATATTATATTCATTAACCTATAGTTTAATATCACATATAAATCAAAGTGTTTTCTCCTCCACTAGATATAAATCATATTTATATCCATTTTCCTCTAATTAATGTATCTCATACATAAAGTCAATCATATCATATATAATTAACCAGTTCAATCATATCATATATAACCGAACTCCTTCTTGTCAATAGAGTATTTCAAACTGACTTAAAAACTGATTCTCAACTTGAATCCATTGAGCTACCAAGGGGACCTTATGGACCTATGGCTCGAGCTCCAACAGTTCTTGATTTTATCCAAGCTACCTAGGTGACCTAATGAACCTGTGGCTCAAAGCTCTAACGGTACGTGAAAAGTTGACTAAATTATTTAGCCACGAGATCCACCATCCGTTAACTGCCAGACATTCCACTAAGCTCTTCTTACTACATATATATTTCTGTGTCCATCGGATATAACCAATCAACAGTACGATAACCCTTCACAGATGCTCGTAAGTACAGCTAGGCCAATTTACCCATGTAGTTACATCTAACTCTTTAAGTACCACTGATCCCTCTAATGAACAATACAACATAGTCCTACTATGTGTAGACACCTCTCAGGCCATGAGAAGGTGTGTGGCGCCATATCGTTCAAGCCCCGGGATCAGCCGTTAAGGGAACAATCTATCTACTTACCCCTACTTCGCGGAAGGAGTGAATTCCATCTTGTGTAGCTGAGTTCCCAGCTCCCAAATCAAACGAATCCCCAAAGTGGTAGGTTTGAGTCGGCGACCTGACCATTCGCACCCATGCAAATCAAAGGACTGCCCTCAAAGGCAGGAGTTCTCAACTCACTCATGATTGAGGTCATGTTACCTATGGTCATCCTAGTAAAGTGAAATCTCTGTCATGAATGACGTTATATAACGAGACGTTAACACTTCGTGGTCAGGTCTTATACAAACTCTTTATATAGGACGCTCCCGCTCGTATGTCCCCACATGAATGATCAGGATCAGACCATCTGTAGCAAGTCATAACACTTGTAACTATTCTACAAAGCGGGCCGCATCCATAGCGTTACCAGGATAAGGTTTTCCTCCTATATTCATATACTACAGATCATTTTGGTTATCACTTAAGACATAATCCACTTGTATGTCTCCACATACATGCTTAAGTTACATAATGACAACTAGGGATTTTAGTTTACTGGTTTGTGATAAAGCAAATAAAACATCTAATGTTCAAAGACAATAAGTGAAGAAAATATCATATATTATACATCACAAGCATTTGTTCAAAATTGTGTTTACAAACTATAGAACACGAGAGTTTAAGGCATCATCCCCAACAAGATTGAAAGCCTATACGATAAAGCTTTTCTCTAAACGATTGATAGGTTCTCTATATGATAGTCTTCTTCTTCCTCAATCGTCTTTCTCCTCCAAACTCCTAAACTCCCTCTTAACCAAAATAGTCAGTGTCCACCACTCCTGGGTTCTCACCCTAAGAATACCGAGGTCACAAAGTGGTTGTGTCCTTCCTCTTTTGGTTTGAAGTCTTGTTGTTGTTCGAGGGGTTCGTGATTGTTTGAGTAGTTCGTGACAATTCGAGAGATTTACGTGAAGAGGAGTTCTTCAAAGGTATAATCTCTGAACTCTTTTTGTTATTCAAAATCATGTTGTAATTTTTATTAAGATGCATAAACTGTATATTTTAATGTAAACTTGAGTTTTCAATCGAAATGGGATTTGGACGATTCGCTTTTGCTCATGGATCTTGTAAATCGAGTTCCTTCAATTATGACTATGAGATTTGGAAAATTGATATCAAGACTGCTTTTCTGAATAGCAATCTTGAGGAGACCATTTACATGGTGCAGCTCGAGGGATTCATAACCCAAGGTCAAGGGCAAAAGGTTTACAAACTTAATCGCTCCATTTATGGACTGAAGCAAGCTTCTCGTTCTTGGAACATAAGGATTGATACTGTGATCAAATATTATTGCTTTGATCAAAATGTTTATGAACCTTGTGTATACAAGAAGATCATCAACAGTTCAATAGTTTTTCTAGTGTTGTATGTAGATAATATTCTACTAAGTGGGAATGATGTAGATTTATTGACTCCAGTTAAGAACTGGCTAGCGACCCAATTCCAAATAAAATATTTGAGAGAGGCTCAGTTTGTTTTGGGTATTCAGATCTTTAGAGATCGAAAGAACAAAATACTAGCTCTGTTTCAGGTGTCGTATATTGACAGGATGCTTGTCAGATATTCGATGCAGAACTCTAAGAGAGGCTTATTGCCTTTCAGGCACGAAGTTACAATTGTCTGAGGAACAGTGTCCTAAGATATCTCAAGAGGTTGAGGAGATGAGACGGATCCCCTATGCATCTGCTGTGGGCAGCTTGATGTATGCGATGTTATGTACTAGACCTGACATCTGCTATGCAGTGGGGATAGTTAGTAAATATCAATCTAATCTAGGATTAGATCACTAGACAACCATTAAAAACATCCTCAAGTATCTACGGAGAACGAGGGACTACATACTTGAGTATGGTTCTAAGGATTTATCCTTATGGGATACATGGACTCTGATTTTCAGACTGATAAGGATTCTAGGAAATCCACATCAGGATCAGTGTTCACTCTTAATGGAGAGGCAGTAGTATGGTGAAGCATCAAGCAAGGGTGCATCGTTGACTCTACCATGGAGGCTGAGTAGTAGTGGCTTGTGAAGCTGCTAAGGAAGCCGTTTGGCTTAAGAAATTCTTGACTGATCTGGAAGTTGTTCTGACATGTCAAAGCCCATCACACTTTATTGTGATAATAGTGGTGTTGTGGCTAATTCTCGAGAGCCTATGGGTCACAAGCGTGGCAAGCATATAGAGCATAAGTATCATCTCATCCGAAATACTGTGCATCGAGGGGACGTGATTGTCACACAGATAACTTCGGAGCAAAACGTTGTTGATTCTTTTACAAAGGCCCTCATGGCTACGGTATTTGAGAGTCACCTGTAGAGTATGGCTTTATGGGACAAGGCAAGTGGGAGATATTGTATTGGGCATGTGTTATGCCCTAGTTTATTATTTGTGTACTTTGTATTTTGATTATATTGTACACCCTACTAGCTTTAGGTCAAGTGGGAGATTGTTGGGGTTGGTGCCCTAAATCTTGTACGTCCTATAGTTTATAAACATTGTTGAACAAACTCATTGTGTTTTTTTAATAAAATATTTGTTATTTTATTCATTATCTATAAAATATATGATATTTTAGTTGCATTAACCACGAACCAATAAACTAACATCCAAGGTTATCTTTGTAACTTAAACATGTATGTAGAGACATACGAGTGGATCATGTTTAAGTGATAACCTAAATGGTCTGTAGTAGATGGATAAGGCTAGGTACCTTATCTTGGTGACACTACGAGTATGGCCCGCTTTGTAGGGGTTACAGTTGTTGTAAAGTGCTACAAATGATCTGATCCTGATCATTCATGTATAGACATGCGAGCGGGGATATTCTATACAAAAGAGTTTGTATAAGACCGGACAACGAAATGTTTAGTCTCATTATATAACACCGTTCATAATAGAGACTTACATTTCACTAGGATGACCATAGGTAACATGACCTGAATCCTGAGTGAGTTGTCAACTCCTGCCTATGAGGGAGGTCCTTTGATTTGTATGGGTGAGGGTGGTCAGATCGTCGACTCAACAAACCTACCATTTTGAGGATTCGTCTGATTGGGGAGTTGGGAACACAGCTACAAGATGAAATTCACTTCTTCCCCAAGACAGGGGTAAGTAGATAAATTTCTCCCTTAAGGGCTGATTCCGAGTCTTGAACAATGTGGCGTCACACCCTCTTCTGGTTCGAAAGGGGTTTAATCATAGTTGGATTATGATCTATTGTTCATTAGAGGGATCAGTGGTACTTAAGGAGTTAGATGTAACTATAGGGGCAAAACGGTGATTTGACATAGCTGTACTTACGAATAATTTGTGAAGGGTCATCGTAATGTTGATTGGTTATATCCAATGGACACAGAAATATATATGTAGTGCAAAGAGTGTAGCTGTCGGTCTTTAGTGGAGTGCTCGATAGTTACCGATGGTGAATAATGTGATTAAAGAGTTTAATTAATTATTCATATACCATTGGAGCTTCAAGCTACAGGTCCATAAAGTCCCCTTGATGGCTCAATAGGATTTAGTTGAGAATTAGTTTTTGGATTAATTTGAATTTTTCAAATTAATTTGTTTCAATTATATGTGATATAATTGTCATAATGTATTCGATACATTATAGCTTAATGGGAGGAAATAAATATTTGAATGAGATTCAAATATACTTTCTATGAACTGAATTCATAGTTGTTAAATTTAATATAAATATTATTTATATTAAATGCCATTTAAAAGAGAAAAGAAACTATAGTTTATATTGTATGTGATACAATATTAAAACTATAGGTTATATGTTATATTTGATATAACATATAATTTAATATATATATAATGTGACAAGTTAGTTATCATATTTATATTTATATTATTATTATTGTTTTAATAACAAGGAAGGGAGTTACAACTCCTTTCCCATTCTTTTCTCTCCACCCACATAAGTGGATGGTGGTTATTTTATGGCAAGGAGAATAAAAAGAAAAATATTTTCTTCTTCTTAATTGTTGTTGGTTGGATGATTGAGAAAGAAAAATACAAAAGTGTTCTGTGTGTTTTGCCCTTGGGTTTTTTATAGTTCTCAATCTTTCTCCTCTACATTAAGTTTTCCCTCTTAACTAAAATAATCAGAGCCCACCACTCCTGGGTTCTCACCCTAATAATACCAAGGTATTTTTTGTGGTTGTGTCTGGTTTTGTTCAAGGTTAATCTTGAAGAATGCCTTCAAGGAGTTCATGATCCGTTTGAGGGAAAACGTGAAGAAAAAGTCTTCAAAGATGAGATTTATTGAAACCCTTACTAAAGTATGTTGTAATTTAGAAACAAATGCATATCTTGTTTACTGTAAACTTTGTATTTAATAAAAATGGAATTTGGTCGATCCACTTCTGCTCAAAGTTCTCTCGCTGTAAGAGTTCTTTCAGTGAGCTCTATCATGTTGATGTAAGCCTTGTGCTGTAGAAGCGGTTGAGGAATTCTCTTTCAGTCTGCTTCCAACTATCAATAGTTTCAGATTCAAGGTCGGTGTACCAGTTGGGAATTTCCATTTAGAGTTTGAACAAACTGTTTGATCATCAAATCTCCTCACATATCAGCATTCTCACATGTTTCGATGAAATGAGCAACGTATTTCTTTTGGTTGCCCTTCTCGTCAAACTGTTGGAATTTGGGTGGCCGGTATCCATTTGACATTTTTAGATTGTCAATCCTCTTTGTATATGACTAAGAATATAAGAGGGAAGTTTGAGTAGGTCCACCATACTGAGCCTCGATGGAGTTGGCAATCATCCTCTGCAATTGTTGAACAAACAACGAAGCAATTGACATCGAATTTTGTGGTTGACCTTCTTGTAGAATAGTCTTCCGCTTGTCATCATTCCTGAATACGGGTGTATGACTTGATTCAGCAGCATCATGACTCTCATTGTGATTCTTGAGGGATGTAATTTCATAATCCATTTCTTTGACTACCTTCATTAGCATGTTGACTTTCTTTCCGAGTTCAGTCATCCTTTCTTCACTTGTTCCCACATCGACCATCATGACTGACATTATATTTGGGCGTGATACTTCCTTGATTGTTTAAAAGGTGGAGTATGCTTATTGACTACATAACTTTTTCTAATGATAATTCTGCCTTGTGGTTGTTTTAAAATTTGTTCCCATATATTCCTTGAAATCTCAAAGGGTGGTAGCTATTCAGATTTTTAAATCCTCTTAGAGTGACTGCGAGTAATGGTCTATATAGACATTGCTTGAAGTTTTGGGAGCGTTGTTTTTGGATGCCATGACTTTTTAAAGTAAATTTCTTTTGTAGAGAAAGAGATGAAAGGTCCCACTGGACGTGCCAAACTGTTCACACGAGATTTCCGAAGGAATTTAATTTGTGAAATTTTTGTATTGATTTCAGTATAGTAAAGTGGATACAATCTCTAATGTTTGATCCTTTGATATCTTCTCTAACACAAGGGATAAAAATTTAAAATTTCTAATTCTTCAAGTTTCAAAAAGTTGTTTTGAACTGATCTTCTGGAATTCAAGGAAGTTTTAATCTTCCAAGTCTTCAACCTTCAAAAGGTTGTAAACTTGAAATAGATTTGAGCTTCATTCTTCTGGAACTCAAGGAAGTTTTAACCTTCTAAGTCTTCAATCTTCAAAAGGTGATAATTTTGAGATCGATCAAAACTTTCAAGTTTCAAAAGCTTTAGAGCCTTAATCTTGATTTGCATTGCTTTAACACTTCATCGCTGTTAGGAATGGCCTAAACTCGTAGTTCGTAAATGTTGTTAACATATTCTATTTATCAATAAAAATGTTGCTGAGTTTTTTATTCAATAAAGTACTATTGATATTGCATCCTTCTATGAAAATCCAATAAACGAATCCATGGCTATAACATGAATACTTTAACTTTCAGTGGTGACATAAAATTGGATCAAGTTTTAGTATGTAATCAAAATGGTCTATAAGTATACGAATGAGATTGGTACCTCATCCCGGTGACACTATTGGATGCGGCCCATTTTATATATTGATACAAATGATGTAATCCAAAAATCATTAATGTAGAGACATGTAAGTGGGAGCATCATGTGCAATGGGTTTACATAAGATCGGACCTCAAAATAGTCACTTTTCTTTATAACAACCGTTTACTGTTAAAACTGACTATCTCAAACTCAATGACTTAGAGTAACTCAATCTTAATCCTGAACTAACTATGAACTCCTGTTTATTCGGGATTATCCTTTGATCTGCACAACAACATTGCTCAATAAGCCTCACATTTTGGGGATAAGACCGGATATATAGTTGGGGACATAGCTCTGAAATATGGAATTCACTCCTTCTCGATTTAGGGTTAGCAGATGAGTTGTTCTCTTAAGCGTTGATACCTTGTCTTGAACAACGGGGCCCTACACTCTCATGGAAGAGAGAGTTATGATTTATAAGTTGGACTATAAATCAATTGTTTAATGAATGATCAGTAGGAGCTTAAGAAGCAAAATGTATTTATAGGGGTAAAACAGTAATCTTTGACCCAGTTGTAAATACGAATGACCTGTGAAAGATTGATTTACCGATTATGGTTAAAATGGGCATAAATATATCTACAATGAGGAGAGTGCAGCTATCGAGCTATAGTGGAATGTCCTGGTAGTTAGTGAATAGTAATTAGTTCAGTTTAAAGAATTTAACCAATTAATTACAAGTCGTTGAAGCTTATATAGGTCTATAAAGTCCCTCTACTAGCTCGAAATTTGGATTAATAAATTGAGCAATCCTGATAAGATTTGAAATTAGAGTTTAGAATTTGAAATGTTCAAATTCTATTAGGGTTTTTATTTATTGTATTCGATACAATTAAAATATTTAATTTTATCGAAATTAAATGAAATTGGAAAAACAATTAATGTTTAAAATATGATTTAAATATTGATTGTATAATATTAATTTCATTATGATGGAATTATTTATTTATTAATTTAATATTAGATATTAAATTAACAAAAATAATTAAAAGGTTTAATTAATTAGTTTTATTTAAAAGTTAATTAATTGAATTAATTTTTATAAAACTAATAAATGAAATTAAATAAGTTTAATTCAGAAAATGATTTTGGAAATCACTTTTTTGAAAAACCTTTTTGAAAATCAAAATTCAAAGTGGAGATTTCCAAAAGCTTTACTATGGTATAAGCCACCTTATTCATTCAATTCCATTTTCTCCATGAAGTAGGAGCTAGCCTTCATGCAAGTTATGTATTTGCATGATGAAAACTCTACAAATTGAAGTGCTGAGCTGAATAAATGATTCATACTTACAAGATTTCCTTGAAGAACATTACAGAAACCAACTACCCTTCAAACCCTCTTCATATCTTATATACATCCAGCTCAATTTAGTGTTTCCACCATACAATCCTTGCAAGAGAATAGTAGAGAAAATCTTTGTGATGGTTTACTTGAAGAATAAAGCTCTTTCACATGGAACTCAGCTGGACTTGATGAAGATTCTTCAAAGGTATTGTGTTCAACAAACCCTCTTATGTAAAAGTTACTTTGAAGCATGTTTTAAACTCAAATTAAGTATAATTAGAATGCTTATTGATTCTTTTTTTATCCGTTGCACGTTAATATACTTTAACAGTCGCCACTTTTCCCAAAACTCCTCCAAATGAAAGGGCAGAACCTCTATTTATAGAATATTTCCATGGATTTTAAGTGGGCTTGTGCCTATTTGCCTTTGGATTTTGGGCTTGGATCCAACTACTTTTTGGGTTTGGGCTTGGACCCAATCTCTTTTCCTCTACTTGATTTTTTCACTCTAGGCTTGAATTAGATTGAATTTTGGACCCAAGCGATTTTAAATACTTGACTGGATCCAATTTATGATTGGACATCCAGCCAAATTTATCGATCATGGTGTAGGTTTTACCACCGTTGAAATTGGTAAGCCCATTATATACTCAAATGGCCGGATGGAAGACATGTTGCAATTTATAGTTGGTTGAAATTGTTGGGAATATCTTAGAACTCACAGTTCGTGTTAAACATTCTATTTAATCAATAATAATGACTTGTTGATTTTGCATCTTATAATGAAAATTCAATAAACGCATCCTTGGCTATGATCTGAATGTTGTAACTTTATGTATTGACATAAACAGGATCAAGTTGACAGTATATAGCCTAAATGGTCTAATAAGTATATGGATGAAATTGAGTATCTCATATTGGTAACACTATTGGATGCTGCTCACTCTGTAGTTGTTACTAGAAGTTGTAAGGTGCTACAAACGATGTGATCCACAAATCGTTCATGTTGAGACATGAGAGTAGGGGCATCCTATGCAATGAGTTTGCATATAGACTGGACCACGAAAATAGTCACTTTTTTTTATAACGACCATTTCCTGTTAAAACTGACTATTTCATTTATTATATAACCTAGGTTAACTCGATCTTAATCCTGAGCTAGCTATGAACTTCTGTTTGTTCGGGATTATTCTTTGATCTGCAAACAGTGAGAGTAGTCCAATAGCACTGCTCAAAAGCTTACCATTTTGGAGATAAGATCAGATGAATAGCTGGGGACATAGCCTTGTAAGATGGAATTCACTCCTTCCCTATTTAGAGTTAACAGATAGGTTGTTCTCTTAAGTATTGACTCTAGGTCTTGAATAATCGAGGCCCTGCCTTCTCATGATAGACAAAGGATTTTATTCATAGAGATTATGAATCAAAATTGTTCATTAGAGGATTAGTAGGAACTTAAGGAACAAGATGTAGTCACAGGGGTAAAAGGATATTTTTTACCTAGCTCTGATTACGAACAACCTGTGAAGAATCGACTTACTGATTATGGTTATTAAGTGGACATAATATATCTACAGTAAGGGGAATTCAACTATGGGCTATAGTGGAGTGTCCTATTAATTAACGAATGGGGGTTAGATTAGACTAATGAGTTTAGCCGATTAATCTCGAATCATTGGAGCCCATGATCTGTAGGTCCGCGAGGTCTCCCTACTAGCTTGTAAATGGATAAGCTTTAGGGTAGCTTGAGATATTAATTTGAAACGTTCAAATTAAACGGAACAAGAGAATAAATATTTAAATATGATTTAAATATATAAAGATGATTATTGTGCAAAAATTAATTTAATATTTGATATTAAATTAATTAATTTTTTAAAATTAATTTAAGAAAATCAAATTTTGAATTAAAATGATTTAATATATTTTTTGTTTTAAAAAGAAAAAAGAATTCGTTTGCATGTTGCACGAAAATGGAAAATGAGAATTTTCCATTACTATCATCTCTATGCTCACACAAAATGCATTATCTTCTCTACTTTGATTCTGATTCTCCAAGCAATGCACTCCATCTCTTTGCATGTTCATCTATTATATATAAAGAAGAGTGGAGTTGTTGGAGAAAAGGATAATACAGAATTTCGAGAGAAATTTTTCTGAAAAAGAAGTTGTCTTCTTCAGTTGTGCTGCTGTGAATTTTTCTGGTTTCTTCACATCTTCAAGTTGTTCTTGAGTCCCACAACTCTGTCTAAAACTCCAAGAACATAGTAAGGAAGACTTTGAGGTGGTTCACGTTGATATCAAGTGAAGAAAACAACTGAACAGACGTTTTCTTGGAGAGTTCATCAAATGTATATTTTGAAAACCCACTTTTTGAGAAGAGTATGCTTTAATTTTTGTTAAAATTAGTGAATTAGAAAACTTATAGATCCATGTTTAACTCTTTCAGAAATTTCTTCTCCAACAACAATATCTATGATCTAAACGGCCCAAAGTTCTATTTAGGGTGACCTAGAAAAATTTTACCTTAAGTTTAAATTCGTCTAATCTATGGGTTTCCGAGTTCCCAAACAGGATTTCCCAAACAGGATTTCGTTCTCTCTCTTTAGTACAACCGATATGCATAGAACATCCCTTGATTTTGAGCCAGATTTATCAGCTTCATACTTGCACTTTTTGAAGAGGACAAAATTTTCATAAATAGAAGTTTATTCCTCAACTTATAAATTTATTACTGAAGGATGTACCATAGTTTTTCGTGAGAATTGAACACTTTAAACATACATTTCTTTAACCAGAATCACAGAGAAGCCCAACATTTCCGCACCGAAGCTCAGAATGGCGATCAGGCTATGGAGGTTTGAATGTTACTGATGAACCCAAAAGGCTTACCATCTTGAGTTGCTCTTGTTCTTGCCTCCATTGTAAAGGCGGAAGAGACTGAAAGCTGAAATGCAAGATAAAACCACCATGCTCAAGCTCGCCACCACCGCGCTTGCAAGTCCCTCCCCAACTTGGTTGCAGAACTTCTTGTACAGATCGCATATCTTCATCCACTGCAACTCCGGCTGCCCCAGCTTCCCAAAAACTGCTGACTGGGCGGCCGATGCCACTGCTGCCACTGTGACATATGCCATAATCTGCACAAGTAACACTACTTATCAAACTTGAACATAGTTCAATCTTACGTTGTTAAAAGTTCTTTCTAAAAATGATCCTTAAAGTGTATCCAATATGACAATAAACTTTAAATTTTGTGTCTAGTAGGTCAAACGATCAATTCGATTTAAAATCGAATTTTAAATCCAATTAGATATCAAACTAATTCGTGTCTGGTAGGTTTATGAATTTTTAAAAATGTATTGAACAATAGATCATGGACACAAAATTGAAAGCTTAAGAATCAATTAAATACTTTTTAAACTTTAAAAAATCATTAAAAATTTAGAGACCCAATGATAGAAAGAAAATGTTAAGTGACGAAACTTGTTTCTTCATCGATTTCATCCTTTGTTTAGAATTTGGATCACTCTTCGTGGCCAAGTTATTATTAATGAATATGACACAGATAAGCTTCAAGTATTATATTAATGTGGGGTCTAACGAATTAATATTGGTTAATAAACAAGTATTTGGGCCGAGTTTTAATTATTTACATCGGAAAGCAAATTTTAAGACTAGAACTAACCTGATTTTGCGGAGCCACCATAATCCGCAATAAATTTCTCTCTTTTTGGAGTCGACAACAAATAATGTATGATACTTTTAATTAAAAGCCAGGCCGTGGGATAAGTTTTAATTGAATAATAGGGACAATAATAGAACTTTTGCAAGTATGAGGACTAAAATAAACTACGGTTGAGCTTAAGCTTAAAGGATATGGAGAAAAAAAATTTGATTTAACCAAAACTAAATTGTAAGGACAGAAAGCAAGATAGAAAGATAAGAAGATGCTGAAATGCAGAAGTATATGCTGAAATGCAGAAGTATACTTATTGTAGGCCACATAAATTTTTTGGACAGAGGTTGGTAGAACCAAATTTCACTTGGAACTTGCATTTATTACTTCTATAGCCACACACAAGTAATTTTCCCTTTAATCTGTGATCATGCAATCCTCCGAAATACCAATCAAAGTCAAATCGATTTACTCAAGGCCAGAATCAGAAGAAACAGGTAAAAAGCATATAAAGAACAATTTCTTAGTGTAATATGGTCATCTAGTTTATTCAGTAAATATAGCAAAAGGACTAAAAAGTTTGGATTTGCCGAGGGAATCTCCCAAGTCTAAAATGTACCTGATCGCCAGAGAAAATGATCCAAGCTAAAGGCTTGCTGAAGAGCAC
The DNA here is from genome assembly GCF_009727055.1 of Benincasa hispida. NCBI lineage: Eukaryota > Viridiplantae > Streptophyta > Magnoliopsida > Cucurbitales > Cucurbitaceae > Benincasa > Benincasa hispida. Next base: position 24,833,001 of record NC_052356.1, read on the forward strand.
TTTTCCCTTCACCATGCTCACCACACATCGCAATCCTTGGACCAAAGAGTAAGCTGCTGCTACTGAATTTGCTACCACCAAAAACCTGTGTTATATCATAGCATCAAAGAAGCTTGAGTCAATACGAAGAGGTAATCTCTGTAATGAATTCTGAGCCAATTTTTTAGTCTACAAGTGAAAGGAGTGATAAGAACATGTATACCACAACCCATCATTTGAATCTTGTTTAATTAAACTTTTGAGCGTACCAATTGTTTAATTTGTAAAACTAAAACCAAACAAAGAACAGAAACAAAAGAAAGAAAGAGAGATTACACAAGAGCTTTCATGTCTGTGAATTTTGCCCTCTTTCGAATGGCAAAGATACTTTTAACTTCAGTATCAGTCCCCACAAGAACAGCAGCAAGAACTCCAAGGCCACATATCACAAACCTCAACACCAATTCAACCACCCTCACCCTTTTATCAAAGACCTTCAAATTGGAGCCGTGATACACAGGGACATTCCCAGGGCTAACACCAATGCCAGAGTAGCTCATTTTCTCCACCCCAACACCCAAAATCAGAAAAAGAAGCAAGAATTTAAAAAGATGAATCTCAATTTCGAGTCAGACAATTCATCAAACACTTGCTGGGCATGCAGGATGGTACCCTTCTTATAAGCACTCTGCACCAAGCCAGTGCCAATTAAATTAGTGACATCAATGGGTAAAATTCGACAATATATTTAACAAATTAGATAAAAGCAGGAGGTGGGAAATCTCTTGAAGGGATAGCTAGCAAAGCAAAGCAAAGCAAAGCACGCAATTTGCCGACAAGTGGCGGAAACAGAGATTGTAGAAGCGGGTTGATGATTAACACACCTCATGCTGGGAAATAAAGAGGTGGCTTTAATGGAGTCTGATCTGAATCTGGTTCAGCATTCAATGAGTCTACTAGGAACAGCCATTTTTCCTATTCTTGTTCGCTTAGAGTGATTTTTTTTTTTTTTTCTAATGATTTTTTGGTCTCCATTCCATTTCTGTGTCTTTTTCTAGAAAGAAAAAGCAGTTTTTTAGTCCCAAGAAAGCGTGGCGTCAGATAAGGTGGGGACAGCCAATGCTCTTAAATTCGTCGCTTGTTTTTATTTATTTTGTAAATTTATGAAGACCCTTTTCTCTTTAATTTTCTGTTTCACCTTTCTTCGATTCAATTTTAATATTAATATTTTTTTTTTGGCGATATATATTTTGATCTAATTGGCAATCTAAATGATTCGAACAAGATCTCTAATCCAATTCGACCAAACTCTTCAAATTTACGTTGAGTTGGATTGAATTGAATTATCGAGTTATTATTTTTTTATTAATTTAAAATATTTAAATTTATCTACAACAAATATTTAATAACTAAAATCTCATAAAATTCAAATGTAAAATACTAAATATCCATGATATCTATTACAAACTTTAGATAATGACATACATTTCTAAAAGAATAATAAAAATTTACAAATTCATCGATTCTAAAGGAAATATATATATTTTAGTAATATATATGTAATTCGGGTTCGGTTAGGTTAACCCAAAAAAAATTTCAACCCGAGATCCAACCTAAGCTAACAAGAATGGAAAAAAATCAATCAACTCGACCCTCACAATTTGGGTTAGATACTCTAAATTGTTCGGGTTGTCCGATCATTTTAATATCTTTATATAGAATAGAGTATTAAACTTCAGGTTTCCAGATTTTGAATAAATTCATATTTGTTGAGTTATGATTGTGTTGCCTTTAAAATTTTAATTTACAATAAAGTAAATGTAAAATTACTATTAAATTATAGTACAACGTCTATTTTTAACTAAAATTGTTTAATAGATGGTTATTTCTTAAAAAATATATAAAAAAATCCAACGTATTCTTACTTTTGAGATATATACATTAAATCATGAGTAGAGGTGTTTATGGATTGGGTTGGGTTGAAAAAGTTTTTAGACCCAATTCAATTATTCGGGTGGTAAATTTTTTTAACCCAAATAATCCTTATAAATAATAAACCCAACCCAACCCAACCATGAAATATTTGGGTTGAGTTGGTTAGGGTTAATCGGATCATTTACTTAAAATTTTTTTCTAAAAGGAAAAAAAACATAAATATGTACAAATCTAATTTAATTATTTTTATATATTGAATTAAAATTAATAACTCAATTTCAATTTATATAGTGAAAAAGTACAAAGAAACTATTTTTAAGAGTTGTTGAAGAATAAATTATTAAAAAAAATATTGAAACTAAATAAAACTAAAATCAATATATGTATAAATAATTATGTTATAAGTAATAAAACAAAATATATTTTAAAGTTAATAATAAATTCGAGTTGGTTGAGGTTGGTTTGGGATATATTAGATGAACCCATGAACCAACCCAACTAAAATTTTTTTCATTTATTTAAATCCAATCCAACCCAATCCAAATGAGTTGATAACTCAACCCAAACCACATAAATTGGATTGGGTTGATCGGTTTTTTCGGGTCATCGGATTTTTTGAACACCCCTAATCATGAGTCTATTCATAAGAGGTCATTTGGATCGCAAACATTGTTTCATTGGTATGAATATTAAAGGTAGAAATTTAAATGTTTGGGTTTTAAATATATGCGATAAATAATATTCGTATTTAGTTTTGTAGGACAATTAATGTCTCGAAGTTAAATGGATGTGTTTGATTTACTAATTTTGTATATAGAAACTAAAACTAAATATTTATTTAATCTAGGGTGTTCAAATGACCCAACAACCCAAACAATTCAAATTATCCACCCCAAACTATAAGGGTGGGGTGGGGTTAGTTTTGTTTTTGGGTTGGGTCTAGGGTTGAAGAAAAAAGAAAAATCGGGTTACCCAAACCAATCCGAATTACATATATATAATAAAAAAATATATATTTCTTTTAGAATTGATGAATTTGTAAATTCTTTATATTTTTCTTTTAAGAATATTTGTTTTTGTATAAAGTTTATAATAGATATTATAAACATTTAGTATATAAGAATTTAGTTTTATGAGATTTTAGTTATTAGACATGTGATGTAGATAAATTTAAGTATTTTAAATTAAAAAGAAAAAAACAATAATAATCTGACCATCCAACCCAACCCAACCCAACCCATATTTTGAGAGATGGGTCGGGTTGGGTTGGAGACCATGTGTTAGGCCATTTGGGTTGCCAACTTGATAAACCCGAAATTTTCGGTTGGTCCAAAAAAATGCCACAATCCAACCCAACTCAATCCATATATACCTCTAATTTAATCAAATGTGAGAGAACAAGTAATGTAGTCCTAATTAAATTTAATTATTTAATATATTATTATATTGATTTACTATTTAATCACTTAAAATATAATATGTATACTTTTAAATAAATATTAATTAATTAAAATATTAATAATTAATAATCAAATTTTATATTAAATAGTTAATATAACATAAAATATCAATGATAAACATAATAGTTGAAATTTATTAAGTCTAAATAATATATTTATATTTAATAATTAATTAAAATTAATAGTAATGATTAATTGATATTAACTAATCAAATTTTGGTATAAAAATCCCACAGATATGAAGGGTATTAGAAAATTCATGTCATATAAGTTTTAAAGTTCTCTTAATAATAATATCATGAGTTTTAAGAAATGAAATCTTATCAAACAAACATAGATATTAAATGTTTGTCTGAAATTCATGACAATATTTGTGAAACAAAGAGCCCTAAACTTTTTGGTATGTGAAATCTAAAAATTTCTAAATCCCTAATATTTCAATGTTCCTACACCGTCATTTTTACAACTAATGAATTAATTTGACATGAAATCGAATATTTATGTTTAGAATCTTAAGTTTTTAATTTTCTATTTAATAATTTATTTTTTAAAAATATCAAATTGATTAATGATTTATTAACTATAAAAGTGAAAATTCAAAGACTTATTATATTCCATAACAATTGAGAGTAATAATAAAGGTGATTTATCAGTCAACTTTTCATTACCACTCCCAAAAAATCAAACTTTGCTAAATGGAAAAATGTAAAAATTTGTAACAAATATGTAATTCTTTTGAAGAAATAATAGACACGCAAAAAGAAGATTGGTAAAGAATGTTCAACAAAGAAAAAAAATATCTATTCAATCCTTCCATCTTAATACCGCCAACGAGTAGTGTCTATTAAAATCGATGTTATTCCACTACATAGAAAGATGAAATAAGTTTGACACTTATTAGACTCAAAATATTTAGATATTTAAAAATTTAGGGATAAAATTAATATATTTAATTAATTAAATTTCTATTCATTCTTAAAGATTATGATTAGCTTCTAAATTTGTCATTGATTACAATAATTACATAGCTGAGTTGGAGCGTATTTGGATTTCTAGAAATCAATTAAAGCTTTATATGACCTATTAGTTAGCATGCAATCTTACATGAGGTGAGAGTTTGAAGTTGTTGGGATCTCAATAAAATATAGTAAACCTTTTGTTAATAATTATGTTAGAAAAGTTTTAAATTTATCATTTATTTTTATTTTTGATGTTGGATTTAATTAACAGTATCAAAAGTAGGTTGTTAGGATTTTTTTTTGTTAAAAAATACTTCTGATCCCCAAATTTCAATAAAAGTAACAATTTAGTTCCGAACTTTGGTTTGTAACGACCTAGTCTTACTTTCAGTTTTATATCAATTTCGTCCATGAATTGTAGTATGTAACAATTTAGTCTTTGTACTTTTGACATTCTAACAATATAGTCTCTAATGTAAAAAAAAAAATTATCAAAATTAGATGTTAATTTTTAATACTTTATGATGTAAATTTTGTATTTTGTAGAAATATTAAGTCTCTAATTAGTTTAATGGTTTATTTATGCATGAAATCTCATTAAATCTTAACTTTAATTTCTACCATAGAGACTAAATCATTACAAATTTTAAAGTTCAAGGACTAGATTGTTACATAACAAAGTTTATGGACTAAATTATTATAAAATTGAAAGTATTAAATCGTTATAAATCAAAGTTCATGGACTAAATTGTTACTTATATGAAAACTTATGAACTAAAAGTAATTTTTAACCAAAAAAATTTAATATAGTAAAATATCACTCAGATGTCTATCAAGATTTATCATTGATTAGACAGTAATATTTTGCTAGATTTATAAATAAGTCGATACATTTTTCTATATTTAAAAATAACTAAAATTCGGTGTAAAATGTAACTTCTATTTATGTTTTTTTGAAAAGTACGAACATTGATAAATCTTCATCAAATTGCATCACGAAGCCTCTTCATTAATTTTGGTCGGTATGATAAATTTTGTTATCTTATTTTTATTTTATTATTATTATTTTGGCTCATTTAGTCATACGAGTATAGTATTTCTACAAAATGTAAAATAATAACTCTCCACCCCCCATATAATAAATATGTAAAATCGAGAATAATTTTGCAATTTCAACCTAATTCTTTAAAACTTTTTCATGTATGTTTCAAAATTTTGTGATTCAAGTGTTTTTTTTTTAATCTAACCTATAAAAACCACGTCTTAATGGAATATTAAGAAAATTATTTCAAACCAATTAATTTTTTTTCAAAATTTTAGAGACTAAATTTGTAATATTTTAATATATATATATTATATTAATAATATATAATATATATATTATATATATATATATAATATAATCTTTATCTTTTATGATGATTTACAAAGTTAATTTAAACATACTATCGGTAGAATATGATTGACATGTGTATATTAAAACACAATATAAAAAGTTAATAAAAATGAGGTCAAACATAATTTTTGTCCTGTACTTTTAAAGTTTGTTCAATTTTAGTTATTATACTTTTAAATATCTAATTCTACTTCTTGTACTTTTAATAAATCTTAAATTTAGTTTCTATTACCTGTTTGTTGTTGATTCAGTTTTGAAAAATTTATTATTTATTAGCAATCATAGCATTTCACATATAAAAAAGGTGTAAAAAAGTAAATAGCTAATGGATGGAATCAAATTGAAAAATGAAAGATTTGTACGAGTTGTAATTTTCTCATGAAAAATTGCAAGGTATAAGAATATGTTAGATACCTATGACTCGTAAATTAGTAACTCTCTCCAAAAAAAAGTATGTTTTTTTTTGCGAAAAAATATTTTGTTGTAAATGAATAAAATATTGAAGAATTATCCATCCGTAAAATCATAATTATTGTTACAAACCTTTTCCACATGATCTCTATAACATATTAAAAAAGTCAGAATGTTTAAAATTTATTAGACTATTTTACCGATACTTGAATTTATATATTTATAAAGATGCCATCAAAATTCATTATTAATAGTGAATTAATTTAAAAAAAAAACAATTTCGTATGAGTTTTAATTGAGTACAATTTCTCTATAATTATTTAATGTTATTTGGACAATTAATTATATAAAATAAATAGTTATGCCCTAAAAAAACCAATGGTTAAACCCGTTTGTTGGTACATTAATGATACTTTTCACCCACTATATATCCTTAGTGCAGCATTAAGCATTGAGAAACTAAGAAAATCAATTATGATTTTATTCATTCATGTAAGAAACATCCCAAATTGATGTTAAACTAAGTATTCAATACAATTTATAATTAAAAAAAAGGGTCTTAGAAAAGAAAAAGTAAGAAGTTTAAATACAATTAAGGTCTAAAGGTTGATAAAGAAAAAGTTAAATTTGTGATAAATTTGTAGAAAAAATAACCGAAATCAAATGAGCCTCTTCCCTTTCTTTCTCTTGACATATATAATCGAATAAGAGACCATTTGAAAAGCATCAAAAGAAAGAAGAGAGATTGAGTGAAAGACAAGTTGAGGACAACTCAAGTTTGATTTGATCTATTCCAACCAAACTTTCATTCTCAATACCATCCTCAAACATAGTTTATTTATTTTAATTTTCATTGTAAGTCAATTCAATTTGTTGGGTTCATTTTTTCAATGAAATATTCCACTCTCTATTTTATATATTTTTATTGCATAAATATGTAAGAAATGTTGCAAAAATTGTAATTGTATGTATTAGATAAAAAAAAAAAAAAAAAAGAAGAAGATAATGCTGTAAATGTGTCCAAGAAAATTTTCGAATGCTTGAGTTGGGATAAGATCAAAGAAATATGAGGGTAAATTTTCATTGCAAGTCGATTCATTTTTTTGTGTTCATTTTTTTGAATGAAATATTCCACTCCATATTTTGTATATTTTCTATGGCTTAGATATGTAGGACATGTTCCAAAAAATTTGATGGTATATAGATAAATAAGACAATGCGGTAAATGTGATAAAAATATTTTTCTTGAGTGCTTTAGTTGGGATATGATCAAAGAAATATGAGGACTAATTTTCATTACAAGTAAATTCAATTTTATGTATTTATCTTTTTCTTAATGAACACGTAAAATTACTATTGAAATTTCACGTATGAGTTTACAAATACTATGATTATATTAAAAAACTACTATTAAAGTTTCACGTATAATTATAAATACTAAACATCATAATAAGCTCTTTAAATCCAATTTTGCAATAAGCAAAAGAATTTAAGGATTTTATCTGAAAAAAAAAGCGAAAGTAGAGTTGATGACGAGTGAGGTGATTTCAAACAACATAGTATATGAAGAATAAGACAATTTACTAAATGAATATAGACTATTGTTGATACCAAAATTTGGACAGGTGAGAATGCACTTGGTCTTCACGTGAGGCCAATAGTGAATTTGTTTGAAGGGGAGAAGAATGTGGCCTGCAAAAGAGAAAACTTATATGTCGGTGTGGTGTTTGTCACACACACTCTGATGCTTAAGTTAGAGAGTGAAAGAGCATGGAAGCTAAAGAGAGTTTAAGAGTAAGTAGGACTCAAGTTACCTCATATGGAGTCATAATGATGTATTTATAGAGAAAGTTAACCTAGGTTGTTCTCTAGGGTTTTTAAGTTTGTTTAGGATAAGGAGATAACTTAGGCCAAGGAGCATGCCCGGTTTCGTATTTGGCTAGGGTTGGCTTGGGTCCCAAGTCGAGGTCGAGCATCTCCACTAGGTCATATCTTGGGCCTAAAATATCACTTTTGGCCGTGACATGCATAAAACATGCCTCGTTGGACATTTGGCAAAGGTCGACCTTGATCAAGGCTGCTGGCCCAAGCTAGTCCCATTTTTCTAGGCTCATTTTGGTATTTAGTTGGCACTTTTGGTCTGTATCACGCTTCTTGACTTTTTTTTTTTGTTTCTAAATGTCAATTATATCCTTTGGTCTATAATCACCTATAATAACCATTAACCATTCTACGATTGAACATAAAAAATAATGTCTTTGAAACAATTTGGATCGATTTGAATATATGATTAATTGTCCAAACTTACCTAGTTCTATTCAAGTAGTTGTTATTGATTTTATATAAAAAATATTTTACAACCAAGTCTTTTTATTAAAAAATTTTGATGCTTCAATATGAGAAAATATTAACAAATATATTAGGTTAAAAAAAAGGTTAAAAATTACTTTTAGTCCCTAAACTTTGGTAAAAGCAACAATTTAGTCTCTAAATTTTGGATTATAACGATTTAGTCCCAACAGTTTGGTCCTTAAACTTTACTACGTAACAATTAGTCCTTGTACTTTGAAATTTGTAACAATTTAGTCCTCATTTTAAAAATTAGTGTTAAGATTTAATGAAATTTTTTTGTATAAATAAACCAATAAACTAATTAAAGACTCAAAATTTTTATAAAATACAAAGTCTACATCATAAAATAATAAAAATTGACGTCTAATTTTGATAAATTTGTTTACGTTAGAGATTAAATTGTTACAAATTTAAAAGTACAATGACTAAATTGTTACATACTAAAGTTTGAGGACTAAATTGTCACAAAATAAAAAATATAGCGACTAATTTATTATAAACCAAAGTTAAGGGACAAAATTTTTACTTTTATGAAAGTTTAGGGACAAAAATGATTTTTAACCATAAAAAAATAAAAATATCCTAATAAAAATTTATAAAAAATCAAATACGTATCGGTTTCAACTTTCCTCATCACATTAATAGAATACAAACTACAAAATTGAAAAATACTAAAATACTAAAATCCGAAAATACAAATTACAAATTAATAAATACAAACTACAAAAATAAAATATGTTAAACACGAACGCCTAGATTGAAAATGGTTCTCCTACCTCGAAATTATTGTATAAAAAAAAAAAAAAATTGAAAATACTAAATCGTGCCATCTAAATTGATAAGACAATAAAATATTGGGGACCAAAACATATATACTAATCCATAAAAATATTCAAACTAAATAAAATTTTATTATAAGAATATACAAAAATTAATCTTTAAGTAGTTGTTAAAAATAATTATATTGGATAACAATCAAAATTTTAAAATATTTGCGCAATTGCACGTGGTAGAATAAGAACACTAGTATACATAAAAAGGAAATTTTTTTGTTACAATAGAAGTATATTCACAATTACTATTAGGAAATTATTTCAAACGGTAAAACAGGTAAAAATATTTACAAAATATAGTAAAATTTTAGAACTATCAATGATAGATGTTGATAGACACTAATAGACTTCTATAAATGTTTATCAACGTCTATCATTGATGATTATAAAATTTTATTATATCTTGTAAATATTTTGGTTTATTTTTCTATATTTAAAAACAATTCATTACTATTATTATTTAACCAATTTTGATTAAAAATTTGTAAGAGATTAAAATTAGGAAAATTACATTGTATGTCAAATATATTTTAAGAAACCAAAGTCATGACTTAAATTTTTTTGTAATTGCAAATGTGGCAATCACATAGCAATCACATAGAAATCAAATAGCAATCACATAACAATCACATAGAAATCAGATAACAATCAAATTTCCATGCGGAAGTTTTTTGATATGTTTGTAAAAAAAGTAAAACCTAAGGATACATGCCCAATTTTTATTTTATTTTTAATTAAAATTACAATTACCTCTTAAAATTAAGATGTATTGAAAGTAAATAAACTAAAATGAAATAAATTTTAGATTATGGGCACTAAAATACTATTCTTAATCTAAAATTAATAATAAAAGGAAAAGAACTACAAAAGTAGGTGATTGTATAATTTGGAAAGTGGATGATATTGGTTGGTGAGGGGAAAAAATGGGTATGCATTTGAAGGACACAATGATTAAATTTAGGATGAATTTAAAGGCATTCACATTGTTGTATTATATATAGTATGTTGGTAGGGCAGGTTGTGTGGTAGGTTAAAATGACCCACCGGGTCACGTTAGCATGATGTAACACCATGTCATGGTTTCATTATATTTATAAGATTTTAACTTTATGAACCGATAAAGTATTCATTTTGAATTCCACTTTTCTAAAAGAAAAATGCATTCTACACGTAAGAAATGAGTCAATTTGTCACTCTTTCCTTCATTTTTCTTCTAGGCCCATATATATATATATATATATATATCATATTTTCTTTTGAATTGGCCCTTCAACCTCTAAATTTCTAATAAAGGACAAGATGTGTAGGAACACATGTGGTCTCTCATTGAAGAAGAATTTCTTTTTATAAGGAAAATTTACTTATTTGAAAGTAGCATAGGTAGATATACTCCAATCCAATCTGATTAGGACAATGGACCTCCACGTATTTTTATAATGGTATGATATTATCCACTTTGGTTATAGATTCTTATGGTCTTCCCTCAAACAAAGTACCACTTTGAGCCTCCCCTCGAATAAATTCGTTTCACTCCCAACTATGAGAGCTTGCTCTGAATCCCAACACACCCCCCATTCATCTTAGGTCACTTACTCACTCGAGCACGAGCATAGATCATACTTGCTCACAAAATTTCTCTATTCGGAATATGAGGATTCCACCCACACAGTTGGGCCTAACCTAAGGCTCTGATAACAATTGATAAAGATAACGAATCTCCACGTATTTCCACAATGGTATAATATTGTCCACTTTAGATATAAACCAGTGGAAATAATTGTCCTCACTTATATACCCACGATCATTTTCTTCCCTAACCAATTTGAGATTTTGTTTGCACTCCTAACACATTAAAGAACTATTTGAACATGGGCAAAAGATAACACAACCACAAGATTTTTTTTTTTTTCTGGTTAGAAATTTAAATTTTTAATTGGTTGATGATTAATATTTAGAGAGTATCACCAATGTAGAATATAGGTATGATCTTAAAATGTCTGAACATCCTTAGATTGCTCTAAAGATTTTTTTCTTTAATCTTCTTAATCCACGAGTTCCAATGGCTCCCATGTCGAGGGACATGCCCCATTTCTATGATTTTCTCTATTTTTTATATATTTTTTTCAATAATCTTTAATTCATTTACTTTTTAAAAACTTTTTTTTTAAAAAATAAATCAATGTATTCATTTGCTAATAAATAATTTTACGAAATTAAATATTTTATATATTGCATTCAAATATAAACTAAACTTAAAGAAAACTATCATAAACTGATATTACTTTTCTTAGGATTTTCTCTATGTTAATAATATATAAATATAATTAACTAAAAATACACCATCATTTAATATAATAAATATAATAGTCTCATTAAAAAACAATTTAAGTATTTCAAATCAAACTTTAAATTGATATTTAAGAATAGTTTTGTTTTGATAAAAATGTAAAATTGGATTGAGTTTTGATATTTTAAAAGGATATCCTTGCATGTCTTTCTTATTGACAATGAACACCTTTTAATCGAAGGAGAAGAGTAAGGGAGACAATGAACTTCTTTAAATGAAGGAGAAGAGTACAAGAGAAGAAAACTATAATTGTAAATATCTAATATGAGAAGAATAATGAAATTAGGTGCATCTAACAAATATAAAGAGTAAACAAATGAATGAGCAGTTGATAGGTCGTGAAAACAAGCTCTCTAGTGCCTTAACGAAGGTCCTAATGCATTTATTTTGCATATAGAAGAATCATATCAACTAATTTCCACAAAGAGTATAACAATCAAATATGGTTGATGCACGAAAGATGCGTTTTCGTATTTATTAATGTGTTTTATTTGTTAAAGTATTTTTTTAGTAGAGAGCTGACTCGCAACACCTGTATAACATTGAATTCCTGTCATAAGTATAGAAGTTAAATTGCATTAAGAATCAATAAAACTCGGTAACAAATCAAGAAATACAAGTCTCCCCAACTAAGATTCAATGGATTTCTATCCTACTCCTATGTTAGAAAATACTTATTTTAGCCACTTATAGTGTCCATGATGAAATCCAAGTATGAGAAATTGAAATTACAAGTAAAACTAAATTAGGAATGATAAAGGTAGAGAGAAATTCGAGCTGGAGGCTGTAATCTCGAACTTGTTTGACCTAAATCGGGAAAAAAAGGTATTTATAGACAGCAATGTAGTGTTGTAGTGCTGACGCACATGCGTGCCTAGATTCCGTCAAAATGTTCTTAACTGGCACTACCCTGATTTTTAGTATCTGGAAAATGTGTAGTGTTACAGCACTACGACACTGCTTAGCTTCGGGAAATTGTGCCTTGCACAGTGTAGCTACGCTATGTTGTGTTCCCTCAATGGTAGTTTCATAATTTTTCCTTTTTTTCTTGATTGATGCTTTCAAAGCTCCATTTTAGTTTGTTTTGATCTCGTTTTGGCTCCAATGGTTAATTATACCCTATAAGTGCTCGATACCTACAAAATCAATAAATCATCACGTAAAATCATAGAACAAGCCCAATTAAATAGAATAAGATAGCACCTTTTGGTAGCTATCATTTGGCTAATTGAAAATGAATGCTAGCATGCAAAATCACCCGAAGGGATTGCATGTGTTGATTTAATTAAGGAAATTTAGAGTAAACTTAGTTTACTAGGTTGTTTAAATAAATGAGTCAACTACTTGTAAGCATTAAAAAGAAATCGGAGCTTGATGCACAAGATTACCATGTAAGAATATAACTAATCATCCACTTGTAAGCATTAAAAAGAAATCAGAGCTTGATGCACAAGATTACCATGTAAGACTATAACTAATCTGATGTCTTGCTTAGAGTTGCGAAGGAAGATAAGAGTACATCTAAACTAATGTGGTAAGAGTAAAGGCATACTAGAGTCAGAGTCAAGTTTGCATCCGTTTTCAAGTGATTTACTTTTCAACCATCACTACAACAAAAACAGGTTTTCATGACTTAAAAAAATTATCATAAACACATTTCTTGACTCTTTTTTCTAGTCCTTGAATCCACCATTAAGGACAGTGAATCAATGACATAAAAAATTAGTCATTATTGAACGTTTCATGACTTTTTAATACAGTAAACAATAAACATTTATTGACATTTATTACATGTCATGGTAATATTTTCTATGACAATTTATCATTATCAATAAATGATCCAAACATTGTATTTTTTTTTTGTCAATTAAACATTTATGACGACGCTAAAAATCTGTCACATGAACTGTTATAATGTCATGTTTACAATGTCAGTAATGCTTTAATCGTGACACTTTTTGGATGTCATTGACTTACTTACATTGACACTTATATATAGTCATTGAACTTCGATTTCTGACAATATTTCAATTCCAAATACATATATCTCATGACATTTGTAAAATGTCAAAGAAGTACATGTAATAACGGATATTTATTTGTCCATACCTGTCATTACAATTTACACCTATCTTCGTCTAGTTTTAACACAAAATACGAACAAACATAAATATAAACTTTCATATATAAAAATAAGGTCGATTGTGTTTATACAACAAAGAAACTAATAACCAAACTTTAGTCAAGTTATTACAAAAAGACTAAAATACATGTGTTATAATAAAATGTTGACATTATCTCAACATAAAAGAAAACAAATATATAAATAATTTGCTGGGCTGTTTGCTTACATCAGTGTGCATGACCTAGTAAAAAAACAATATCCATTTAGAATTCAACCCAATACATCTATATCAACAAAAATAATAATATTCATAGAGTATACATTCTTAACTTCATTCTATTAGTGTTTCTAACTTTCCTTATGAACTAAAAAAAACCATATAATAAATCATAATAATTAAATAATCATATACAACAACTAAGTTATTTGTTTAGTACAATAATTGCGGGCTGGGGGATTGAACTTCCGACCTTTAGACATAAATCACATGCCAATACCTATAACAACAACTAAATTATGAATACTATAACTGTAGGATAGTTATAACACTTCACTTACTTATTGTGCTCCTAAAACAATCGCAAGATTTTCTAGACAAGAAGAATAAGGTTTTCGAACCCGAACTTTAGTAAAAAAATATTGATTGAAATACAATAATGTTGAGGGGAGTTTTTTTTGACCTTTAACAAAGTCTTAAAAATTAGCTTGAAAGGGAAAGGAAATAAACGATCTTGACAAGTATTCAAATTTCACAATTTATCAAACTCATATAAGAAAGCAAAGAAACAAAACTCACGAACATAAACTCTGGAAAAGAAGATAATTCATGAACATATAAACCACAATCAATGCAACTACTTTAGTACTTCCATTCTATTAACAAATTGCAATTCATAAATTTCTTAAAAAATATATAAAAATAAGAACACTTATGAAGATTACTTGACAAAGGACACATGCATTGAACATCAACGTATTCTTTACTTTGATAGCTTCTAAATTAGGGTGGGTTTAACAAAACGATGGACCATGAAAATTGTAGTAAGAGGTTCATGATAGAGCCTTCAAACATGGAAGTTTTGATTAAAACATAGAAATCAAGCCACAAGAATTACCTATATGAATGGGTTCAGCCACATGATATTTGTAATAAGTTCATCCAAGATAACTAATTGGTCAATAACAACGGGTCTATACCCATCCAACCACTACCATGTTAAAAAAAACATTATATTATTTGTTTGAAAGCATGACATTAAACAAAAAAAAAAAGTTTTTCGAATAACTTATCAATCCAAACAACTAAACTTATCGACAGAAAGAGAAAGGTCTAATGGGAACCAAATACGCTGAGAAAAATAATGCATAAACATAAACAATATACATGTTATAAACTTACAAACACAAACAACTGATAGCAACCAAATGGGCAATGCATAAACATAAATAGAATGATTCCTACTTAAATTTCTATAGACATTACAAAATAGAGGTCAGTCAGTGATTTTAGCCCAAAGACATACGATTGATGACAACAAAATGAGATGAAGATACTTTAGGAAATGTTTCAGCTTGCTGAAGGATGAAGAAATTGTGCCACTAATTTTGTTATTTGAAATGTCTCTGTGCAAAATTATGAGTTAGCATGAGAAATATGGCGAAAGTTGAGCGAAATTAGATCTCATATGCTTACAATGTATCCAAATCGCCAATACGAGAAAACTCAACTGGAACAAGGCTTTGTAGATCATTTGGGGAGAGATTCCTTCAGATGGTCAGTATAATGAGAAACAAATATATACACTACTTCTGAGATTTGATAGCCAAATGAAGCAAATTAGTGATCACTTGAATCCTAGAAAATTGTTATTGCAAGTGAACAGAGACTTTTTAACATTCTACTTTGAGCTATTAGCAAATGAAACAAACTGATTGAGAGCATCAAGTTTTTAAGTCATATATGTACAAATAAGCACACAACAAACATACTCAAGTAGACATGAAGATTTGAAACTATTACGGAGTGAGTAACTCAAAACTAAAAAGAAAAAGGAGTGGGTCCTTCCCAAAACGCACCAAAGGTATGAAAACATTGCTGAAAAGTGTTCGAACAAGTTCAAACTAAACACAGAATCGTGACTATGCATTCCTACACAAAAAGTATGAGGTACAATAACTTATTAAGGTGAAGCACATCAAACAACAAAGTCTACCAGCGTTTTAAACTAAAAATATTTACTGTTAATTTCTCACGTATAAACATTCTAAAGTTTAACATAAAATTTGACGTACACCATTCCTAACTAAACACAAAATCACGCATAATACCAATCAACTACAACAAACAAATAGCAATCTAGTACTAAGGCTGTTGTTTTAATATGAGAAAAATAAAAGGATTCTGTTTTTGCAAAGTTGAAGCAATGAATTATTTAGTAAAGCAATTTGAGCCAAAGACAACAGATATCTGCATTATGAAGAGGAACATAACAATATTTAAAGCTCAACACAACAACCCTCTAACAAAAAGTCCTATACTTGTTCCACAATTATAGAGCATCAATAACAAAGTAACTAATTCCTAAAAATAGGAAAACCTTTGACACAATCAACTTAAATAGAGTGGACTTGTTTCAATCCTAAAGCATTTTCTTAACACTCCTTCTTACTTTAGGAGGTGCAAACACCAAGTCTTGACCTTAGAAACTCAAACTTGCAAGCAGACAATGGTTTTGTTAAAATATCTGCAAATTGATTTTCTGTTTTGCAGTAGACAAGAGTTACATCTCCATGTTTCTGTACTTCCCTTAAGAAAAATAACTTGATGTTAAAATGTTTAGTCTTCCCATGAAACACAGGATTATGAGAGATAGCAATAGCAGCTTGGTTGTCAACAAGAATCTTTGTGCTTTCTTTATGCTCAAAATCAAGGTCCAATAAAATTTTTCTTAGCCATAAAGCTTGATTAACAGTAGCTGTTGCATCAATGAACTCTACTTCGGCAGTGGATTGGGTTACAGTTTCTTGCTTCTTTGAGCTCTATGAGAAAACACTAGAGCCAAGAGTAAAACAATAGCCTGAAGTGCTCCTCGTATCATAAATGGAACCTTCCCAGTCACTGTTAGAAAAACCAACTAGCTTAAACTCCTTGCTTCTTGTGAACTTGATACCAAAATCACTTGTGCCTTTTACGTATCGTATCACTCTTTTGGCAGCCTTGAGATGTAATTCGTTTGCACAATGCATAAATTGAGACAAAATACTTATAGCATTCAAAATGTGTGGCCTTGTTACTGTGAGATACATCAAGCAACTAATCAAACTTCTAAAATATCCTTCATCAACTTTGACA
This sequence comes from Benincasa hispida, assembly GCF_009727055.1. NCBI lineage: Eukaryota > Viridiplantae > Streptophyta > Magnoliopsida > Cucurbitales > Cucurbitaceae > Benincasa > Benincasa hispida. The sequence continues at coordinate 24,850,150 of NC_052356.1, forward strand.
ACACCATTTTCTTTACATAGCTTCTCCTTTTGATTCATTGGAGTTCTTGCTGCCTTGCATTCATCCATTTGAAACTTCTTTAGTATTTCCTTTACATATTTTTTCTGGCATATGAAAACTTCATCTTGCCCTTGCTTAATCTCCATGCCAAGGAAGTATGACATGAACCCCAGATCTGTTATTTCAAACATCTTCATCATTTCTTGTTTGAAATTCTAAATATGATCTATGTTGTTTCCTGTAACCAGCAAGTCATCAATAAAGGCAATATAATAGAGACTACCTTTTAAAAAAGGTATTCTTTGCGGTCCTACAACATCTGTGTGAATGAGCTGCAACTTGCAAGTTGCTCTCTAGGTTGACTTCGAGAATGACTTCCTATTTAGTTTTTCAAACTGAAATGCTTTGCAGTTTGAGATTGCATCACCAAGCTTGGGAATGTCAAGTGCTAGCTCCTTTTCTTTTAATTGCAGCAAACCTTGATGATGATAGTGTCCAACTCTCTTGTGCCAAATCTGTGTGACATCTTCCTTGAGAAGAAAAATAGATTGCTCATTCTCTAAAGGATTTAGTGAGAAACTCTTTTCTTTCGTTTTAACTTTGAAAATTTCCTGATTAGTTGCATCCTTAATCAAACAATATTTATCTTTAAAAGTAACTTTAAAGCCTTTTTCAATAAGTTGACCCACACTCAACAAATTATGGTTAATGTCGGGAACAAAGAGAACATCTTGTATATGCTTTGTACCTGTATAACTTGTAATCGCAACAGTACCTTTTCCTTTGACAAAGATGTAATCCCCATTGCCAATTCTTACTTTGGTGATGTTAGTTGGCTTCAAATCTCTAAACAATTCCTTGTTATAAGTCATATGATTGGTGCAGCCACTGTCAATTAGCTAGCTTTCGTTTGATTCACTACCCACGAAACATGTAGCCACAAACAATTGATCTTTCTCCCCCTCCTCCTGATCAACAATCTTAGCCTCTTTACCTTGCTGTTGATTCTTGCTCCTGAAAATTACAACTTCATGCCCCATTTGGTTACATTTGGTGTACTTGGTGTTTGGTCTTCTCCAGCATTTGAAAGGAGGATGACCCCCTTTCTATTGTAATGTTGACATGGAGGATGGACCCCTTTTTAACTCCTACTTTGTTGTTGGCTGAGGATTCTCCATTAAGATTTCGATTCTTCTTGTTGTTCCTTGCATTCTCATGTTTGGCTTGCAAGGCTCCTTCAACAACACCTTCTAGCCTCATAGCTCTTCTTTGCTCCTGTGCTTGTAAAGCATTGAAAATTTCTGCAAGAGTAATTTGAGTTAGATCCTTGGTATTTTCCAAGGCTGAAATAAATGCCTCAAATTTTTTAGGCATTGTTACAAGAATCTTTTCAACAATTCTTGAATCCTTAAACATAGAACTAAGTAATCTGATTCGGTTTGCTATGCCCAATAACCTATCAGAATACTCTTTAATTGAATCTGTTTCCTTCATCATCTCCAACTCGAATTTTCGAATAAAATTTAGCAGACGCATTCCTTTGATTCTTGCATCTCCCTCATACTCTGACTTAAGATAAATTCATATCTCATATGCTGATTTTAGAGTCATAATCCGAATGAATATAGTAGACGAGACCGCAACAAACAAATAAGCCTTTTCCTTGGATTTCCTTGTCTTTTTCTCCTTCTGCAATTTAATCTGTGCCATGGTAGGATTGTTTGTGAGGTCAGGAATTTCATAATCCTCTTCCACAACTTCCCAAATATCCAAAGCTTCCATATATACCTTCATATGAACTGGCCAAACTGGTAGTTGTCTCCATAAAAAACTGGTGGAGAAATTGAAGAAAAATTGGAACTTGCTTGAATGTCAATGACACAAAAAATACTCACTCACAGATCCCTCAAGAAGATTCCTCTGATATCAATTGTTGTTTTAATATGAGAAAAAAAAAGGATTATGTTATTACAAAGTTGAAGCAATGAATTATTTAGTAAAGCTTGTTGAGACAAAGACAATAGAAATCTGCATTACAAAGAGGAACATAACAATATTTAAAGCTTAACATAGCAAACCTCTAACAAAAAGTCCTATACTTGCTCCACAATTATAGAGCATGAATAACAAAGTAACTAATCCCTAAAAATAGGAACAACCTTTGACACAATCAACTTAAATAGAGTGGACTTGTTTAAGTCCTAAAGCATTTTCTTAACAAAGGAAAACGGATAGTAAAGTTACTTACCCAAGACGAATCCAAGTAATACAAACTCCTTTTCTAATGGAAGTTCTCGGCTAAAATCCTAAAACATAAACTATAATTAATTTCAATCTTAGGACTCAACCGCAAGCGACAAATTCACTTTAATAGTTCATAAATAACTTACCCTCTTCGATCCCAAATGACAAGCCTCAAACGATAGTTCGAAAATGGTGACAATACAAATGGATCATATTTAACTAATAACCTAAATGGTCATAGTAGATGGATAAGGCTGGGAACTTTATCTTGGTGACACTACGAATATGGTCCGCTTTGTAAATGTTACAATTGTTGTAAAGTGCTACAAATGATCTGATCCTGATCGTCCATGTGGAGACATGTGAGTGGGGTATTTTATACAAAGAGTTTGTATAAGACTGAACCACGAAATGAATAGTATCTCTATATAATACCATTACTAGAAGAGAATACATTTCACTAGGATGACCATAGGTGACTTGACCTTAATCTTGAGTGAGTTGTGAACTCTTATTTATGAGGGAAATCTTTTGATCTGTATGGATGAGTGAAAAACATCCAAAAAGTGCTTTTATTACCTTCAAATTTAGAACTAATATTGCTAGTTTTTTTTTTTAGTTTGATGTGGTTTATTGAGTAATTTCAGGAAACTAATCATCAGGAGCAATTTATGCGAAAATGGTAAAAAAACTGGGGTAAAACTCCAATTTTGAGCAATTACGAGTTGACTATGGAATTAGGAAGAAACCAAGAACCTGAGATCAAGAAAAGAGACAAATTTGGAAGGCAATTCGGGGGAGCCAGTATCGGAAGATTGTTACAACACTGCTCCCTGATGCTGTAGACCCGAGACCAATTAGAAATAGGACAGCGTTGTAACGCTGCGACTTTAACATGCAGTTGACATGATGCCAGCATTGCAACGCTGCGAGCATATTATAAATAACAGCGTTACGCCGCTAGGTCTGGAAAGAAGAAAAAATGAGGAAAAAAGTGAGCCGACTTTGATAGATTTTACCTAAATTCTAGTCCGTACAGGAGCAAAAACAAAGCAATTCTGATCATTTTTAGTTGAAGACTCGAGATTTCAATTGAGAGTTGATCTGAAAGCATTTCTGGATTGATCATGACAGAAAGATTGATCGTGATCATGTAATTTTGTTGAAGAAAAATGTGGTATTTGTGGCGAGAGTCAAGAAGATCGTGATTGGGATTCAAATCTATTGAGGGGAGATCATTCTTCTTTGTTAATTTATTTTTTGTCATAATGATTGTTTGTTTGTTGAATACTATTATCGGAATCATGTGTGGCTAAACTCTGTTTCTAGGGTGTTTGTGGATTTTAGGGATGTTACTTTGAGTATTTAAATTTACATAATTTAAGTATTTAAATTTACAATTGATTGATTTGCATGGATATCTAAATTATTTGTGCTTAATATTTTTGATTAACTGGCCATTAATTGAATAAACCTAAATTAATTAGATGTCTCTCGAGAGAATTTAGATTGTTATTCGAAATTGTATGAGAGTGAATTTAGAATAATAAGGGTTCTGATTGAAGGGTCTTAATACTGTAACTATTCAAGCGATAGAAGAGATTCGGGTCGATGAATAGTTATTAAGATGGTTTGAACTAGAGAGAGGATTTCCTAATTTTAGAACTTCTAGCCTCAATCTATCAATTTCAATCAATTTCATGTCATATTCATTGTATTCCCTAAATGAAACAATACCCTGGAATTGTTTTATTTTGAATTGTTCTTGTGTGTGACTGAATTTTTGTTATCCGTAGCTATAGATTAAAATCATCTCTTGGTTGCCTGGATAAAATTGACGAAGAATTGTGATAGCTAAGTTAGAAAAATTTTGCTCACGTCGATCATTGAGGACGATACCCTATTTTGGATTTATTATCTGATTGCGTGCGCTTGCACATACCATCAAGTTTTTTGCGCCGTTACCAGAGATTGGCACGAAATTTTTTTCCAAGCTTAATATTGCTAAAGACCGAGTTGATCTTAATTTAGGCCTTTTTATTATTTTTTTTTTGTAGTTGTTGAGAATAGAAAACTAAAAGTTCCATTGCATGGTTTAGTCCCTGCGGCGAGTGGCCCTAAGGAGCTGGTGCCAACCAGTCCCAGTAATCTCCAAAGAGGGGCCAGTGAAGGAAATGGTGGAAAAGGCGACAAAGAAAAAGAGAGTCGAGGTGTAAGGAGAAAGCTGAGTTGTTAAGCCTTCAAGGTGATCAGTTTTAAGGTCAGCCATATTGAGGTTGGAGAAGGAGTACGTGAAATTATACTCCCTGCATCCTCTTTGAAGCAGATGGGCAACAAATTGGCCGAGAAAATAAAGAAATTTAGGCAAGGCTCAAGAAGTCAAAAGATGAAGCCCAAAGTCTCCGTGCAACCATTGAGAAAAATAAAAAGCTGTGTAAATAAGTCTTAAGAGAGGGGAGTAGGGTGCCCAAAAATCTTACTTAGAAGAAAGGAAAAGAGATTGATGAAGAAAAACCAAGGGTAGAAGGCCAGCCAAAGTTGCTATTGGAATTGGGATTCTTCCCAGCTGATAGGCCTTTGCCTTCCTTTTACAACAATGAAGCTGTGTCTGAAGGCCATTTTTGAAATGGAAAATGAGTCGGAGAAGCCCATCAAAGGCAATATCACCAACATAGTTCTCTACAGATTGTTGACACATTCAATGCACCAGAAAGAGGCGGTGAAGCTTAAGCAATCGGTGCAACAATCTCAAGTAGCTCATTCCTCATAACCCCCTCAGCTGAAGATAAAAAGATTGGTGAAAGTTGGTGCAACGAGCTTCCAGCAAAAAATTGAACAACTTGTATCCTCTTCAAGTGCTAGGACCCTTGTCTCTCTTCCTCCCCTTCAACCTCAGAAAGAAAAATCCCCCACTCTTCCAAAACAGAAAACTCTTCCCCCTTCTCAACAACAAAAATTCCCACCACCTCAAAATCAAGAAGAGCCTCACCTTCCTCGCCCTTAAGAGGAAAAAATTGAATGAACTCCTTCCCCTTGGCCATTTTGCTCGAACAATCTCATTCCTTGATTTCAGTAATGAGGACCTTGCTGCCTTCAAAATTTGGAGGGGGGNAGACATTCATTTTTTTTTTTTAAATCTCGTTAAAAAAGGGTAGAAATAAGGGCATTGAGATTGAAACTTGCTCGTAATTGGATGTCCAAATGACACTCGCAGGGGTAAGCCAAAAAGAAGGTATGAATCATGATCAACACAAGAAGAAAATAATTACAACTCCACTGCCTATACTAACAGAAAATTCCAAGGTAAGAGTTGAGTTTGAAAAGGGCTCTTGCACTTGATTGGATTTCCACATGACACCTGTGGGGGCAAGCCAAAACGAAAGGTAAGATACCTGGATCAACATATATAAATACTTAATAATACATGGAGTAATTTTTTTTCCGTAAATTTTGAACCATAAGCCCATTTCTGAGGGAAGAAATAAGATTGCTCGAAAATGAGTAAGGGTATTTTGAGACTTAAGCTTGCCGCATATAGATTAAAGAAACACTTGTGTAGGAGATGGAATAAAACTTAGAGGCGATCAGTTTACCTAGTGAATCTGAAATTCGGGAGCATGTTGAGAGGTCTAGTTAATGCATCAATCCAAATCTAGAATCGTACTAAAGCTTTAAAAATGTGCTTAAGGAAAAGCATTGTTCTAAATTTGGGCACGTGATAACTTGTGGAAACACAAGTTATTGTAGCTTTTTTTTATTTAGAATAATTAAGGAAAACAAGAACAAAATGCATTAACCTAAGATGAATTCATAAGAATAATCTAAGCTACGCGATGACATATTTATAGAAACCAATATCTCAAAATTTTTAATTTTGGATTCTTTGAATGTAGGATTTTAATGAAAGAGGGAATATTCTTAAGAAATGGAAGCTGCAACCTTGATCACAGAAAAAGAAGAAAGACGATACAACTTGCACGTGTAGAAGCACCACACGATGAAATCAAAACAGGCGATGAGAACCATAAAACGAAAAGTGTGTTGACAAGCTGTCAAATCATAGAGTAAGTTGGTACTCGATTTCGACTCAAGCATGTCAGATCCAATGAATACGTGACATGTTTATACGATGCAACATGCATGGAATTAAATGCAAGGGTTTCGAATAATCATTGAAGAGTTTCTCAGAACGTTTGACACCTATAAATAGCCCACAACAGTTTTTTTAAAAAAAGGAGGGAGACGACTTTTACAAGAGATTGGGAAAGCTCTGTCACAATTCCTTCATCTCCATGGATTTAATCATTACAAGAAAGTCGATCCTTCACGAGTTGTTTGTATTATAGTTGGGTCAAATTATCGTTTTACCGCTGTAATTATGTCTTACTCCTTAAGTACCAATAATCCCCTTAATGAACAATTTGCTTATGATCCTACCATAAACCAAGTCCCTCCTGAGCTAGTGAGAGGGTAAGTACCCTTTGTTCAAGACCCAAAATCAGCACTTAAGGGAACAATTCATCTACTTACCCTAAATGCGAGAATGGGTGATTTCATCTTGTGTAGTTATATTCCCAGCTTCTTACTTAGTCTTGTCCTTGAAATGATAGGCTTATTGAATCGGTGACTCGGGCCACTCTTAGCCATACAAATCAAAGGACAAGTCCTCACAAGCAGGAGTTCATAACTCACTCAGAATTGAGATCGAGTTATGTAGGGATTGATGTCCTAATTCTCCCGGGGTTTCGTAGTTTGTAAACTTTGTATACATTGTTATTAATAAAATAAGAGTTATTTTATTTGCATTTACTCATATCTAATAAACAAAGATCCATGGTTATTGCATGTAAACTTAAGCATGTATATGAGATATACAAGTGGATCATGCCTTAAGTAATTACCTAAAAGGTCTGTAGTATACGGATTAAGGAGGGATACCTTATCCTAGTGACACTACGGATACGACCCGCTTTTTAGAGGTTTGTAAGTGTTGTAGACTACTATAGATGGTTTGATACGAACCATTCATATAGAAACATGCGAGTAGGGGTGTCCTATACAAAGAGTTTGTATAAGACCGATCCACGAGATGATTACTCTCTTTATATAACGACGTTGCAGTTGTTGGTCTTTAGTAGAGTGCCCGACAATTAACGGATGGTGGATCAAGTGACTAGGCTTTAAGCTACAGGTCCATAATGTCCCCTTGGTAGCTCAATGAATTCAAGTTGAGAATCAGTTCTTGGGGTTAGTTTGAAATGTTCAAATTAACAAGAAGAAATTCAATTATATATGACATAATTGGTGTGATGTATCAGAAACATCAAGTGGAGGAATTAATGTAAATATGATTTACATTAAGTACCATAAAATAGAAAAATAACTATGGTTTATATGTTTGAAATATTAAAACTATAGGTTATAAATATAATATGGTAAGTTAGTTATCATATTTATTTATAATATATTAATTATATGATAATTAATTTCTTTTTTTCTAATAACCAATTGACTGGGAGGTTATTGGTGGTTTTATGGTAACCGTGAGATAAAAGGAAAATTGTTTTCCTAAAATTAGATGTGACTTGATTTGGCAAGAACTCACGGAGAAAAGCTATCAAGTGAAAGAGTTTTACTAAGCGATAGCTGGCAGAGACTAAACGATCGTGCAACTTTGACTATACAATAGTCATTCAGTTGATCGTAGCTAAACGATCGAGTGACATAGTCTATACGATACTGTCATTTAATACACGATCAAGCACATCGTCTATATGATAGACAACTTCATATCTCCCACTTGCTCGATCGTCTACTCGATTGTAGTGCTTCAGTCTCTTCCTCAAGCCAAGATCATACAAAACCCACAACTCCTGGATTCTCACACTGAGAATACCAAGCTAACCATTGTGGTGGTGTCCTCACTCAGTTCGTGGATCGAGTGAGACTCGATTGGTTTCGTGGAGGTTGTGTTCGTTGTGTTCGTGTTGTGCACCAATCATTGTGTTCGAGCGTGCTATCTTGGATGCTTGTAGATTGATCGAGGAATTCATGAAGAATGTTTCTTCAAAGGTATGCATACTCTATCCCTTGATTCTATTGAACATGCTATAATTTCTAGTTGTGCATGACCTGTTAGTTTTCGTTCTTTTATTGTAATTGTTTATGTTCAATTCGAATGGAATTTGGAACGATCTCTTCCGCTGCTCATGGAAATCCTCGTGTTTGATTCCTTCAAGTCACACATCGTTATCTTGTGAAATATTAATCTTTTTGGTCAACGGTGTTACACAGAGAGATTAAGTATTTTGCACTCTGGTCTTATACAATCTCATTGTATAGGATACCCCCATTTGCATGTCTCTACATGAACAATTTAGGTCACATCTTTTGTAACTATTATAAAGTGGGACGTATCCATAATGTTACCAGGATAAGACATCCAACCTTTACCAAGATAAGACATCCAACCTTTATCCATATACTATAGACCCTTTAGGTTATTACTTGAACATAATCCATCTGTATGTCCACTACATATTATTCAAGTTTTCATGAAATAACATTGGATTTTTCCTGTAAGGGATAACTCATCATTGCATATTTAAAATAATCAACTATTATATCAAATAAAAAATTAATTACAATGCTTCAGAGCATAAATCCAAACAGCAACATCATCGATAAGGAAAAAAAATATCTGCACGTGATTTGACCTAGTGTTGCAAGGCTAGTTTTATTAATAGAAAACTTTTCCTTCACGTCAATCATCAATCACTCAAGCCTTAGCATCATTTCCTCATTTTTTTTTGTTCTTTTCTATATTTAGTTTATTTCATGTTGTGGAGGTTGATCCTCAAATTAGAAGCTTGATCTCGATGTTTAGTGGCTAAAATAAGTACTTTCTAGCCTAGATGGAGGAAGAAACTCATTATATTATGTTGTGAGGACTTATATATCTGATATATCATCTTATGAATGCTTATAGTTCTTTAATGTATTTAAATTTCTATGTCTTGGATTATGTTGGGATTGGTCACCCTTGCATGCTTTCGTTGCTTTGCTAGTAAATGACTTACAATTCATGACATTTAGTTGTGTGTGTTAATTCTTTGTGGCACAAAGCAAAGCATGCTTGTGTGTAAATTGATAGATTATTTATGATGGTTGTTTTACAACATTGCATGATTGATTAGTTCAAGAATAAAATTGGCTAAACTATTTATGTACTACTTAGTAACTAATTGTATTAGATTCCCCTTAATCATAATGTAAGTGTGAGATGTTCATGGAACACATTTGTACCCAGTTCATGAAGCACTTATTTTAATTAGGTATCTTGACTAATGTCCTAGGGCACTTGCCACGGCACTATCAGGCAAGTTCGCTATTAGACCTTTGATATTGACTATATATATTTGTTTAAGACTCTTGACATTTGCTTCTTACGTAGTTTATAAGTTGTCTCAGAGGTTGTGACTTAAGATTCTAACTCTGTAGAATATTTCTTTCCTTATTTAAATTATTCTATAATTGTTTTTCTACGAGATGTTTTCTTTTTTGGTGAATTGCCAATTTTCTGTGGGGATATTTCCATCTTTCCGTTGTGTTAGTTAAGCCCAAGAAGTTCTATTGCTAGGGTTATCACTTGTATTATTTGATGAGAACATTATTTGAGTTTGATAGAATGCATTCTGCTTTGTGCTAAATTGAAGGAGAAAGATTTGTTCTTTGCTTGTGATGGTGTATTCTTCACATCGTTCTTACAATGAACGTTTCCATATTACGAAGGTTTATTCGGTCTTAGAGAAAGCCTAAGAAAAAGCTGATCGAGAAGGATTTCTCAATCTTAGGGGGATCCTAAGATGTTATTCATCAAGAAGGGAGTTCTCAAGACTTAGAGGGAACCTAAGTTCTCAGGTCAAGGGTGTTCATAAGGAGGAGAGATTTCTTCAAGTGAGAGGGAGTGCCACACACTTAAGGGGAGCCTAAGTGTTACATTACTAATATTCACATACTTAGGGGGAGCCTAAATTTGAGTAAGAGGGAGTCTCACATCTAGTGGGAGCCTAGGTGATTAGCTAAGTTGGACTCTACGTGTGCCATTCTAATCTTCACTATTTATAGATAAGTACAATGTTCTAATCACTTGACTTTTATATATTAGTTGGCTATCTTTTTCTGGGCACACTACCACCCTAGACGTAGATGGTTCATCACCGAATTGGGTTACTAATTCCTGTGCATTTATTCTTGATTTACTCCTTGTTATTTTTTGTTGTTGTCTTTGACTTTGCTAGACGTCTTTTGTGACATCAGTGTCTTGTGTGAGGAATCACATTCTAAAATTTCATTCCCTAAGCACTTGCATGATGAGATGATTACTTTTAGTGTTCAATGAACAACTAAATAAATGAGTGGATCCAAATACCTAAGCTAGACTTTTCTTATTCATATATCCCCGTTTCAATTCTTGCCTTTACTTTACCTATTTTTGCTTTTCATGAAATTTACATACTTTACCTATTTTTGCTTTTCATGAAATTTACATTCATCTTGCAAATAAACAAACAACTCCCTGGTCAAGATAAACATAGTGCTTCCTATGAATCCATCCGATCAACTAATACTATATGGTTTTGATTTGGTTAAGAGATTATAAATTTATTTGGTGGTTGGAAAAGACTTGATACCCTATTCCTCCTTCATTGGTGCAATGTTATCAAGGAATAGTAATCAAAATCATAGTTATATTGGGGTGTAATCTTTGATACGTACTAGATTGGTTAATCAAAATTTGTGGGGCTCCTAGTTTACACTAATTGGAGATACCGATAAACAACTTCAATGACAATGCATGATGTGGGTCCACTAATCTTTTATTATCAATCCCTCATTACAATGGAAGAGAGGTAAATGAGGCCTAAGTCCTTAAGATGTACAAAATTATTCATTGAGAGAAAAAAAGCTATATTATTCCTTTTTTAAAAAAGAACTTATATTGGACTATTTTCATTGTTCTCTTAATTTGTCTACCATTGAAGTTTATAGTATGATTTTTGTAAATGACAGTCTCTCAAACTCAACTTTGATTGATTTTATCATAAAATAGAAAAACCAACTTCAATAGTTCATTGATGAATAACCTTAGATTCTAAAAGATTTTGGAGCCTACCTTAAAAATTGAAAATGGAAAAATGCTTTCATAACCAAGTACAAGATCAATAATGGAATTGCAAAAAGTTTGGGGAGCTCAAATTATAATCAGGAAGCATCTTTGATAATCAATTACACATCTTCTTCTTCAAGGAACAAACTCAAACTTGCATGAACCATGACCTGCCAAGAAAAGGGAATATTTATTAAATATTTTAGCGAAAAAGTATAATAAAGGGATCTATTTGATACCTTTTGATTTTTTGTTTTTGAAAATTGTACTTATTTTCTCACTATTTCTTCATCATCGTATATTTCTCATTCTCAACCAAACATTTGAATTCTTAATCGAATTCTAAATACGAAAAGTAAGTACTTTTTTTAATTAGTTTTCAAAATTTGGTATGAATTTTGAAAATACTCCTTTAAAGTAAACTAACACTACACGAAAGAAAAACCAATAAATGAAAATAGTGTTTAAAGTTTAATTTTCAAAAACCCAATAATTATCGCATCAGACCTAAACAACTTCATTAATAAAAGAAGTGTGACAAATTACTAAAATTTGATCCAAGAAAAAATTACGAGAGGAAAGACTATATAACGCTCATAGTTAAATATGGTTATCAAATAAGATTTCAATGTGTACAATAAAATTAAACTTTATGAACGAAGATATCACTAAATGAAGATGGTTATCAAACGGGAGGCATCGAGAGAAGAGATCGGATTAGGGTTACGTAGTTGTTACTTACTAGGATCAAGAGCAGTGACCATGGCAGCTGAATTGAAGTAGCAAGTGGCTCCCTTGTGCTTGAACTTTTGGTAGTAACTGTTGAAGGCATATGAAGCATGATCTCTAACAGTGTTTGGGTAGAAACAAGGTTGCTTCATTTGAATATTCCTACAATCAGCTCCTCCTTTTCCACAAGCCCAATCAAGAGCTCTTTGCAACTCATCATCTGGAACTTGCTCATCAGCTATGCACCACTCTTGATCAAATTGAGCCTCTAGACACCCAAATCCCCAATCCCCAATCATTATCGTTACTAATTGATCATTGTCGTAACTTATAAATTTGTGCAAAGGATGTCACTATTCGATAACGTTTCGTTATGTTTCTTTGTTGATCGATCATTTTTTAAATAGAACTTTCTTCTTTTCATAATATAGTTTATTGTCGTACTCTAATTTTCATTTCATTGCATCAATCTTTTAAGTGCATCCCGCTACTTTTTTTAGACACTACAAAAACTCCATTTTAAACAAGTTTGATAGAAACTCCAAGTAATGTATGCAACCAATGTTGTTTTTTTCTTTTAAAGGAATAAATAAAAATAAGACCTTATTTATTCATAGCTTGATTTTTCCTTTTTTTCTTAAAAAAAGTTCAGTGTGTAAGCTTCTTTAATTTTTTATTGACTTTTTACTAATGCTTTAGAGAAAACTAAGTCAAATTTTATAAACTAAAAGAAATAGTTTTTGTTGAATCTGACAAATAATTCAAGTTTTTTCTCGATAAATGTGAGAGTACGAAGATTTAAATAAACAAGTTTTTAAAAACAAGAAATAAGAGATGATCACTAAATCCATAGCTAAAATGTCCAATCTTTTGGAGGGATTAAAGAAAGAGAAGATCGGAAAGAAGTATTAGACACATTCTTGACGTTTTCTTTTGTTGGGAATACGATCAAAAGTCTTATATTAGCTAGATAAGGGGATGATCATGGATTTATAAGGGCAATTATCTCTAATGGTTCGACGATTTTTGGGTGTGAAACAAAAAGTCAGTGAAGATTTAAACCCAAAGTAAAAAATATCATACTATCTTTGTAATATCAGGAAGTCTCTTATTCCGAACATCTTTAAAACTAAAAAAAATAGATGGAAATAAGAACTCAAATAGATACTCAAACTATCGTTATCAAACATAGTTTTGTTCACATGAAACAGAAAACAAAAGGGACATCAAACAAATGATTAATTACCTGATCTTGTTGGAGTTATGATAAAAACTAACAGCAAAGAGAACTGGAGAATGATGAACCAAGTAGAGGAAGACATTTGTTTCTTCACAACAAACAGTGGCTTTCAGTGTTTTTCCTTGTAAATCTGAGTGGCCAAATTTCAACACAGCTTTAATTTAACGGCTGGATTTTCACAGCCTTCGAGAAAGTTAAGATTCTTCTTCGTCGACAAAACAACTAATTCCTTCAATCTTACGTTAAAAAACATAGCTTTCTTTTTAGATACTTGGTAGTGGGCGTATTGAATACTCTTGCTAACAAGTGCATTACTTTAATATTAATTATCACATCTTTTTAAAAATGCAAGATCCAATAACGGTCCAAATCTCATTTATAAATGGTTAATATAATTTATCTTATTGTTTTTTTCAGAAAAATTTTCTTATTTCAAATTGATTCCTACTTATCCTTACCATTAATTAACTGAATTATGATCTCCATATGTTACATGCATTTTTTTCCAACGTAGTACAACCAAAATATCCATCGGTTCAAATCTTCTAACCTTACATGTTGAATCCAAAACATATAATTAGGATTTCTTTTTTTTTTTTTTAAAAAAAAAAGAAAATTGTCAACCATTCCTTTATTTTAAAGGAAAATTATTTTAAATAACAAAAATGCTAAAAATATTTACAAATATAGCAAAATATCATCGTCTATCTATGATAGACCACGATAGACTACTAGACATAGATAGTAGTTATGATCTATCGTAAATAGATCGTGAAATTTTGTAAATTTTATAAATATTTTGATCATTTTCCTATATCTGAAAACAATCATATTTTAAAACACTATAATCTTGAAAAAAAAAAAAAAAGAGAAGGAAAGAGAGATATTCAAATCACCCCTAAAATTATTGGTTTTTTTTTTTTTTTTTTTTTTTTTTTTTTTTTTTACATAGTTGAGAAAAAAAGAAGACAAATTGAACATCATATTTAACATTTTAGTTAGATAATTAGAAGACATTTTCGTTGAGAATATAACATAATAATGAATGTTAGGATAAAGATTCAAATATTTGATTTAGAAAAAAATTTATGATACTTTAACTATTGAGCTGCTATGTTTAAGCTAGTTAGAGCAATTAAAAAGTGGGTTATTCTTAAATATAGATTAGGGTCTTAATACTTTTTTTTAACAATAGCCACATGCTTAACACTTTAGGTGGCTTTAATTTTGAGTTGAATGAAATAGTTATGGGAAGAGGAGAATCAAGTCAGTGAATTTTAATTTTTTAAGTTTTATATAGTGGGAGATGGAGGTGCCTTTCTGAGTACTCCACTAGGTAGCCAATGGAAAATGAATTTAATCAGTTAATGTGTGATGAAAAAATCCAAAGATGTCATTAACATTACTTTATTTGGATGTGTGTTTTTGGAATCATATGTGGCCCTCATTTTATATATGCACTTCCTTTTCAGTTCCCTTTGTTTTTCTTTTTGTTTTAAGTTATTATGATAAGGAAATATATACAATAATGTTGAGTCTTGGGGTCTAGACACATTTTGGTTGAAGATAGAGACTATGAATGTCTTGTGTTATATTTCTTACTCTATATCATTACTTGGCTGATGGATCATCCACCATTCTATTAATGGATTATGTTTATGATATGATCAAAGACGTGAAAGATATTCTTTTCAAATAAAAACTCTTATTTATTAGTATGCGATTTACATTCTTATTCTGTTTTAATTCACATTTGGAGTTCGGTTGCAACACAAACTTTAATATGCGCTCGAATTCCCGTAATCTTCTAAAGTTTCAATTGAAGCCATAAAAAATAATGCCAAAGGTATGAAAACAACAAAGTCAATAATATGAAATGTTTAACAATAAAATTTTAAAAATATCTATACTCAATATTCTGTAAATTTACGATGTTCAAAGTGAGTTCACCCGTCTTTCAAAGTAACTAGATTATCTAAAAATATTCCAAAGTGATTTTTTTTTTTTTTTTAATTATTCAAGCAATCTAAAATATGTCTGAAAAAAACCACCTGAACTCATCCTATGTGCAATCCCAACTAGCTAGAAATGTGTGCATAATAGTGCACTAAAATTGCCAGATTTCGGCAACCAATCAACATAGAATATGTTCAATATGAACTAACCTTAAAAAAAGTACATAGCTCCCTTGCATCCTAAGCTAACCTTAAAAAGAGTAAATAAGTGACCTAAAAGTACTCAAAAGTGTCATTTAGTGTTCAACTATCTAAACACGGCCTCAAATGAACCAAAATGACCCAACTAAACCCTTAGAATCAAACTAGCTAGAAAGGTAACTAAGTACACTAAAATGCTCCAAACAACATTTTTGGCGACCAAGCAACATAGGATGTGCCAAAAGTGAACTTAAACACACAGCCATCATACACTCTAAATTAGCCTTCAAAAGTACCAAAAATAGCCTAAAATTAAAGTACTCAAAAGTATCAATTGATGTCCAATCAACCTAAACTAACATGGTTAACATGAAATAAACCACCTAAAGTATTCTACATGCAACCCTAACTAGCTAGAAATTAAGAATACTAAGGAATGGAGGCAACAAAGCCAAGGATATAATAGGATTTGGGCCAATGACGATATCCCAAGGCTAGAGTGGGCCTAAATAGAAGAGTTGACATTGGCAAGGCCTAAGTTATTGTGTCGGCCTCAGCCAAGGTCGACATCGATCCCAATAAATATGGTCAGTTGATGCACTCCTTGCATGCCCAAGTCCAATGAGAGAGAAGGGGATTCTAGAGTAACTCGAAAACTTTGTAGAGAGAATTTAGATCATCGGTCTCTATAAAAAAACCAAGATAACTCCATATGAAGTAAGTTTATACTCCATTTTAAAACTCTCAACTTGTCACACCTATCCCCTTTCTAACATAAACATTAAAGTGCATGTGGAAAATTACACCACAACGGTATGTGGAACTTCTATCTTCTAAGTCACATTCTTCACCTAAATACAAATTTGGTGTTGTTGTCATGTAAAGATCATAATCTTCTTCCAGTTCAGATTTTGATATCACAATTGAAATTGTCTGCAGGGAAGGAAAAGATTTTTAGCGAGAGATTTGCAATTCCTAACAAGAAGATAAGTCAAAGAAACATGGGTGTTAATCTGGATGGAGGAGATTCTGATTAAAACCATCATCCACGAACAATTCATGAGAATGAGGCTCCTTGGTCTCGACCAACAGACAGGTGAGCCAAGGAGAAGTTCATAGATTTTGAGGCAAGGATGAGCGAGATAGACCAAAAAGTTGATCAGTTCTTAGAGGTTTTGGACCAGCAAAATCTCTAAAATGGAGAACAACAGGACAAGCTAGTTTGTGATCCAACTAAGAGAAAAACTCCATTAGTCAAAAGTATGGGAAAATCTCATCCCCTCTATTGTAATGACACAAGAAAACCAAGGCAGAAGTAAGCACATGAAACATTAGGGTGAGGAAGAGAATAATCCTTAAAGTCCCAGACAAAAGAAAAGTTCTATGGAGGGCAAAAATGGACAAAAAGGGATGTAGGGAGGCAAAGATAGTTGCCAAAAAATGTAGGGGACTAAGGTCCATAGTACAGGTAGTTTTAGAGAGTAAGACTATGAATGAAGCCGAGGTCGAGCCTCCATTCGGGATAGAGGAATAGACCAATCAAAAAGTCTCCTAGAGATAACTTTGTGAAGTTGGATTGAGAAAAGGCACAGTAAATGCAAGCCAAAGGCTAAAAGCCAAGGTCGAGGTTGAGAATGCACCATGGAGAATAAACCTACTAAAGAATTAGAAGAAGATAAGTAGCATCCAAGATACATACGAAGCAGAGCTGAAGGGAAGGTGGTGATCTTTACGCGATAATCGAACAAATTGACCTTCTGTTCATTTACAATATAATGGAAGAGGAAGTTCCTCCTAAGTTTAATATTGCATCAATAAAACCCTATGATAGAAAAAGGGGTCCTTTGTAGCATCTTGGTTCATATAGGTCTTGGATGGAGCTACACATGGTGTAAGTTACAATCAGATATAAAACATTTTTTTCACCTTAGTGGGATCTACTAACGAATGATTAAAAAATCTTAAGAGAAAGTCCATTGGCTCATTCACGGAGCTGGGTATGTCTTTTTTCACTCACTTCTTAGGTGGACGGGACCTTGGTAAGCCGACAAATGCATCTTTTGACAATAAAGCAAAGTACCAGAGAAACCCAATGAGAATACATAACACATTTCGACAATGAAGATTTGTAGGTGGAAGAATACACCGACTCAACAACACTAATACATAGGTATTTATACACATAAAACTACTTAAAGATAGGTAAATCTAAGCCTAGAAACGTGTAACCACCTAACAACCCCAATAACCTTTATAACAATAAATAATAATTAACATCCCCCCTTAAACTCAAGTTGGTCAACTCAAGATGGTAGAGTAGAGACCAACTTGAGTTTGCAAGATAACTAACCAAAGCGTGCAGGGGAGAGTGCTTTAATGAAGATATCAGCCGATTGTTCAGTCATAGATATGGCTTGAAGACACAGGGTGAAACTTTGAAGATGATGACAAACAAAGTGACAGTCAGTCTCGATATGCTTCGTCTGTTCATGAAACACATCATTATGAGCAATTTGAATAGCAATGATTTTCATAATGAAGAAAAGTGGCAGAGGCCTAGGGAGCTTCCATATAAGTTAGAAGCCAGCGAAGCCATAAGACTTCGGAAGTAGCATCAGCAAGGGCCGATATTCTAACTCTTTGCTAGAACAAGAAACAACAGTTTGTTTCTTACTTCACTAGGAGATGAGAGAATCACCCAAATAAAAATAGTAACCTGTGGTGGACCGTCGATCAGTAGGATCACCAACCTAGTCAACATTAGTATAGTCGGAGAGAACCAAGGAAGACTGAGAAGAGAATTGAAGACCATGTCCTAGGGTGTCTCTAACATACCGTAGAATATGGAGAACAACTGTATGAGGAGCAGAAATTAATTGACTTACCACATGGACCGCATAGGCAATGTCTGGATGTGTCACGGTTAAGTAGATGATGTTAGAGTTAGAAAACATGCAACGGAAGAAAATAGAATCATTAAACATTCTAATTCATTAGCTTTGGCTTTAAATTCAACATGCTCATAAAATATAAAGTGGGTTTCAAACATACCTTTGAAGATCTTCTTCTTCAAGCTCGATTCAGCTGCAATCTCCTTGATTTCTGTTCGTGAACCACCACAAGGTCTTTCCTACTATCCTCTTGGTGCCTTAGATTGAGTTGTGGGACTCAAAATATCCTTGGATTAAGGAAAAAAGGAGGAGGAGAACTGGTTTATCAGCTTGTTGAAGAACAGTTCTTCAACCACTTTTTCCGAGCAAATTTCAACTGATTGCATGCCCAATTTCCACTCAGACTTCAAGTTTATATTGCATGATCATCATGCAAACTCATTTGCTGCATGATTTCCAGCAATTGCTTGGAATTTGACTGAATTTGGCTAGTGGTTTGGTGACTAACGACCATGGCTAGAAGTGGGAAAAACCTAATTTTGAGTTTTTCCATTTTTCTTCTTTTTTCTTTTTGATTTTGAAATTAATTTCAAAATAAAATCTTAATTTCAGTTTTCAATTTTATAATTTAAACTGAAATTATATTAATTTTACAAAAAATAATTCAAAATTAATTTTTCTAATAAAATTAATAATTAATTAAATAATTTAATTAATTCTAATTAATTTAATATCAATTATTAAATTAATTAATCACCAATTCCACTACCACCATGAATCTCTATCCATGAATTTAATATTTAAATCATATTTAAATATTAATTGATACTTCAATTTTGTTTAATTCTAAAATTAAACGTGAAATTATATCACATATATACTAATTCCCTTAATTCTAATTTGAACATTTCAAATAAACTTATCACGTTACTCTAAGGCTAATTCGTTTGTGAGCTAGTAGAGGGGCCTAGTGGACCTATAGATCATGAGCTCCAACAATTCGAGATTAATTGGTGAAATTCTTTTCACCAAATTAACCCCCATTCGTTAACTACTGGGTCACTCCACTAAAGTCCAGAGTTGCACTCTCCTCACTGTAGATATATTGTGTCCCCTCGATATAACCATGATTAGTAAGTTAATCCTTCACAGGTTGTTCGTAATAAAAGTTGGGTCAAATGGTTATTTTACCCCCTAGATTACTTCTTGTTCCTTAAGTCCCACTAATCCTCTAATGAACAATTGGTTTGTGATCCGATCAACAAATCGAGTCCCTCTTGGGCCAATGAGAGGGTGGGGCTTCTTGTTCAAGACCAGGAGTCAACACTTAAGGAAACAACCTCTCTACTATCCCTGAAAGCAGGTAGGAGTGAATTTCACTTTGCACCCAATGCCCTCATCTATCTACCCAGTCTTACTCCTGAAATGAGAGACTTATTGAGCCGGTGCTATTGAGCCAACCCTCACCCATGCAAATCTAAGGATAATCCCAAATAAACAGGAGTTCATAGTTAGCTCAAGATTTAGGCTAAGTTACCTCAGCCATCGTTGTGAAATAGTTAGTTTTAAACAGTTAATAACATTATAAAGTAAGAGTGACTTATTTTGTGGTCTGATCCTTTGCAAACTCATTGCACAGGATGCCCCCACTCCTCATGTCATCACATGTATGAATTAGGATCACTTCGTCTGTAGCACTTTACAACTCCTTATAACAACTAAAGAGTGGGCCACATCCTATAGTGTTACCAGAATAAAGCACCTGACCTTATTCATATATTATAGATCATTTTGGTTATTTACTCGAACCCGATCCACTCTTATATCTCAACATAAGATTCAAGTACTCATGTAATAGTCATGGATCTTTTTAGTATATTGGATTTATTTCTAAAACGAAATAGGTAATTCATATATTCAATAACAACTTTATTTAATTTCAGAATAAGTTTTACTGTTTACAATCCACGAATTTTAGGACATAAAACCCAACAAATGAGACTACAAAAGTTGTCGAAATGGAGTGGCATCCTCGAGAGGAACAATATCACGCGAAGTCATGAAGAAATTGGAGTCCAGTGGTGTTAGTGCAATGACAGTATCAGTGATGCTAGATTGCACTAAAAGGTTAGACGCATATTTTGCTTGAGATGAATAATACCCTTCAGAAACACGACGAGACTTGAAGACCAAGAAATAACTGAGAGGACCCAAATCTTTCATCTCAAAGTGTTCTCCTAGATAGTGTTGTGTTGAAAATGTCTTAAAACTCGCAGCTCGTAATCATAGAAACATGTTCTATTTATCAATAAGAGTATTATTGAAATTGCATTTTGTTATAAAATCTAATGAACAAACCAAAGCTATAGTATGAATACTTTAACTTTATGTAGGGACATAAAAGAGGATCAAGTTATAATATATAGCCTAAAAGGTCTATAAGTATATGAATGAGATTGGATACCTCATCCTGGGGATACTATGGATGCGACTCACTTTGTATACTGATACAAACGATGTGATCCTGAAATTGTTTATGTGGAGACATGCAGATGGAGGCATCCTATGCAAAAAAATTGTTTTCATAAAACAAGACTACGAAATAGTCACTATTCTTTATAATGACCGTTTACTATTAAAACTGACTATTTCAATTCAATGACTTAGGGTAACTAAATCTTAATCCTGAGCTAACTATGAACTCCAGTTTATTCGGGATTATCCTTTAATCTGCATAGGTAAGAGTAGAACAACATAGCTCAATAAGTCTCCCTTTTTGGGGATAAGACCGAATAGATAGCTGAGGACATAGTCCTACAAGATGGAATTTACTCGTACCCATTTTAAGGTTAGCAAATTGGTTGTTCCCTTAAGTACTGATTTCTGGTCATGAAGAAAGAGGCTCCGACCTCTCATGGCCGAGAGAGACATTGTTTATTAGTTGGACTATAAATCAATTGTTCAATAGAAAGGTCAGTAGTGACTTAAGAAGTAAGATGTATTTAAAGGGATAAAACGGTAATTTTGACCTAGCTGTAAATACGAACGACCTGTGAAGAATCAATTTACTGATTATGGTTAAATTAGGTGGACATAAATATATCTATAATGAGGAGAGTGCAACCATCGAGCTAGAATGGTGTGTTTCGATGTTTAACAAATATTGATTAATTCGGATTAAAGAGTTTAACTGATTAATCTCAAATTATTGGAGCTCATGATCCGTAGGTCCTTAAGGTCCATATGCTAGCTCATAAAATATTAAACCTTGGATTAGAATATTGAGTAAATTTGAAATGTTCCAATTCGAAATTAGGGTTTGGAATTTGAAATGTTCAAATTTCAAGTTAGGTTTTGGATAATTAGATTCGATACAATTAACATTTAATTTTTTCATAATTAAATGTAATTGGAGAGTTCAAAATATTTAAATGATGATTTAAATATTAATTACATGAATAGAATTCATGTTTCAATTAGGTGTTTTATTAATCTAATATTGGATATTAAATTATTATTATTTAATGAATTAAATTTATTTAATTAAATCAATTTCAATATAGGAAATTCAGTTTTGAAAATTGATTTTGTGTTTAATTTAGTTAAATTAGAAATTGAATTAAACGTTATTATATTTGAAATTGGTCTTAATGGATTTATCCAACATTTTGATGTTGTTAGTGGATTAGTCCACAAAATTACACCTAGTCCATTACCTAAATGTAATTTAAAGTGTCAAATTGCATGAAGGAACTGAATAAAAACTTCAATTTTCTGAGATTGAAGTTCATACATTTGGAATTTTATGAAACTTTTGAAACTTTTTTAGTTTTGCTCTAAAACCTCTCCAATTCCACCTTAATCCATCTCAATTATGAGTTTCCACCACTCAATACAAGGCCGAGAATAGTAGAGAAGATACTCTTGGTAGTCTACAAAAGAAACTAAAGGTCAATTTCGTGGTTTTATCATGGTGCAAGTGGAAATCTATGAAGATATACATGTTGAAACCCGCCTTTTGTTAAAATCTATTTTTTAGCATGCTTTGTACTCAAATTAAGTGTAATTAGAGTGCTTAATGATTCTGTTAGCTTTCATTTTATGCATTTTTACTCTATCAATTGGTATCAGAGCATGGTTTAAGCACTCAATTAACTTAAATTTGAGTTTGGTGGGCAAAATTCTGGAGATGCATGTTTGGTCGACTAATATGGTTTTAATTCAACTTTGGCATTGGATTTCTCTTTAATTATGTTATTAAATTTATAATTGGCTCTTGATTGATGAGCCTTAATGTATGATTAAGGGTCTATAATGAGAGGGCCAGTTCGGGTGGTTCGGATTGGTTCGAGCAATCCAGAGACTTCTTCAAGTTGTTTTTTTAATTAATTTTGTAATAGTTTTTGCTTGCTTAGGATGCCAAAGTTGACTATATAAAGTGTTGTTTAAATATTTTATGCATGTGATGTATGTTATATTTAAATTAAACATGTATGTGCATATTGTATGCCATATAGATTTAAAATCCCACCATAGGAAAGTATGTTTCATGCATTAATGTATGTTATAAGTTGCTTATATTGTATATAGTATACATGGTTAGGGTTTCATAGGTTTAAAATAATTTTTATATTAACGTATGGAATTCTTATGTGAATGTTATAGTATGTCTATAATTTTATGAGTTATAAATCAATTAGACATTTAAAATTTATAACAAAGATAAGATGCATGCCCACTTAGGTTTAATAACAACTTGTTTTAATAGTTAAAATAGGTCGTTATCTTATAAAACATGGTTACAAACTCAATCGATCTATAATCCTGTCCAAGGCTGGAGGTACTTAAGTTGATTGTTTATGTAATATCTCCTACCTGGGGATTTTAGCCGAATGGCTGAGCATTGTTAACCGATTTTATGAGCATGTGTGAGTGTTGTGAGGTAATAAAATGGTTTTATCACTTAGACATCATAGGTTAAATGCAAATATAAACATTAGTGGGAGATTAATAATATATACGATATATTATTTTTAGCTCTCACGTCGCTAAGAGTTCACACTGTGAGATCCATGCTCGGCTTCGTGTCGTTTTTACCGCAGTAGCTCCATTCGAAAAGTGTTTGCATGAGTCAATATCAAGGTGCATAAGAGAAGTAGATCATAGTAAGTGGGTGTAAGAAATGAGTCAACATATCCTACGGTCTCTTCCATTAGTTTGAACCGTGAGATTCTTATGTTGCGTCTGCTGTTGTTTTTAGCCGGTACTAGCTAGTCATTTTTACGACGATCACCTCGAAGTGTTGTAACATAAGATCCGAAATAAACCAAACTTAAAAAAATGATTAGAGTTTCGTAATTTCAGTTTGAACATTGTCCTCCAATTCGGGGGAATATTCATATTGTTCTATGAAATCTTAAAATGGAGGGTCACACTTACAAGAGTTACTAAGTGTTAGTAAGTTCTTGACCGAAAATGGTAACTAAATGACTATATAAATAAGAGTTATTCTAGATATAGTATTTGGTCAAGAATATCTTATTTTAGTGAAGGAGTATTTGACTGCCCCTTGGTAGCATCTATTCTGACTCACTAAAGTATCGTTGCAAATAAATAAAGAAATATGGGTACTTTATTACTTTTGCTAAAATTGGATTTAGATGCAATTTACTCATAGAATTTTTTTATGTTTCAACATGTAAAACTTGGTTATACAACTCTTAGCCTCCGATAAGTTCAATGGAGAGTGTTATTCAAATTTGAAGTCAAACATAAACTCATTTTAACGGAGGAACGTCCTCCTCTTCCTAATCCTAATGCAACCCAAAATGTTCGGGATCTATGACAGATGGGTCCGGGATAATGAAAAAGCCAGAGCCTATATTTTGGAAAGCATATCTAATGTGCTTACCAAAAAGCATGAAATCGTGGTCACTGCTAGAGAGATCATGGAGTCATTGCAAGGGATGTTTAGACAGCCGTCCTTATCAGCACGACATGATGTTATGAAATACATTTACAATTCGCGTATGAAGAAGAGGACCTTTATTAGAGAATATGTCTTGGACATGATGGTCCACTTCAGTACAGCGGAAGCAAATGGGGTTTTCATAGACGAGAGGAGTCAAGTGAGTATGATAATGGAGTCTTTTCCGAAGAGTTTTCTAACTTTTCGTACAAATGTTGTAATGAATAAGATTGATTACAACTTGACGACTCTCCCTAATGAACTCCAGATTTATCAATCTTTAATGAAAAATAAATAAGGGGAAGCAAATGTTGTTTCCCAGAGGAAATTTTCAGAAGAGTGCTTCATCTAGTTCAAAACCCTCTGAAAAGAAGTCTGAATCTTCAAAGGATAAGAGTATCCAAATGAAGAAAAAGGACAAAGGGAAGAAACATACTTCTATTACTAAAAGCAAGACAAAAGTTGCAAAAGAAAAGAAAGATTTCTCCTAACGCCTATCTTTGGCACTTAAGACTTGGTCACATAAATCTCAATAGGATTGAGAGATTAGTAAAGAATGGTCATTTAAATCAGTTAGAAAACAGATCTTTACCTCCATGTGAATCATGTCTAGAGAAAAAAATGACTAGAAGATCCTTTTCAGAAAAAGGTTTTAGAGCCAAAGAACCTCTAGAACTTATACATTTAGACCTTTGTGGTCTGATGAATGTTGAAGTTTAGGGAGGATATGAATATTACGTTAGTTTTATTGATTATTATTCTAGATATTGCTCTGTTTACCTAATGCATCATAAGTTTAAAACTCTTGAAAAGTTCAAAGAATATAAGATTGAGGTTGAAAACCTATTAGGTAAAATGATTAAAACACTTCGATTAGATCGGGGTGGTGAGTATATGGATTTAAAATCTAGAACTATTTAGTAGAACATGGAATTCAATCCCAACTCACAACACCTGATATACCACAATAGAATGATGTAGCAGATAGGAGAAATCAAACCTTGTTAGACATAGTTCGTTCAATGTGAGTTATGCCCAATTACCTCAGTCCTTTTGGGGGTATGTAGTACAAACTGCTATACATATACTGAACATGGTTCCCTCAAAAAGTGTTTCAGAAACATCGTATGAGTTGTGGAGAGGACGTAACGATAGTTTACGTCACTTCAGAATTGGGTGATTCCCGACACATGTGTGTTTGTGCAAAACCCTAAAAAGTTGGAACTTTGTTAAAAAAATATTTCTATTTGTAGGATACCCTAAAGGAATAAGAGGTGGTCTATTTTACGATCCTCAAGAAGATAAAGTATTTTTATTGACAAATGCTACATTCTTAAAAGAGGATAACATAAGAAATCATCAACCTCATGGTAAACAAGTATTAGATGAAATGTCCAAAGAATCTACAGATAAATCAACAAAAGTTGTTGATCAAGCTAGTCCTTCAACAAGAGTTGTTACTCCATCACATCCTTTTCATGAGTTGAGAATACCTCGACATAGTGTGAGGGTTGTTCAACAGCCTGATCATTATATGAGTTTAATAGAAACTCAAGTCATCATACCTGATGATGGCTTAGAGGTTCCATTGACCTTTAAACAGGAAATGGAAGATGTAGATAGAGATCAATCGATAAAAGTGATGAACCTAAAAATGGAGATGATGTACTTCAATTTTGTTTGAGAACTTATAGATCAACCTATTGGTTGCAAGTGGATCTATAAGAGAAAGCAAGACCAAATTGGTAAGGTGCAAACCTATAAAGCAAGACTCGTGGCAAAAGGTTTTAAACAAAGAGAAAGGGTAGTTTTAAACAAAGAGAGAGGGTAAACTATGAAGAAACATTCTCTTCTGTTGCCATAATTAAATCTATTAGAATACTTTTATTCATTGCTGCTTTCTATGATTATGAAATCTGGCAAATGGATGTCAAGACAACCTTTTTGAATGGTCATCTTCACAAAATTATTTATATGTCTCAACTAGAAGGGTTTATTGAATAGGGTCAAGAGCAAAAAGTTTGCAAGCTTAATAGATCTATTTATGGATTAAAACAGACATCTCGATCCTAGAATATAAGGTTTGATACTACGATCAAATCTTATGGTTCTTAACAGAATGTTGACGAACCATTTGTTTACAAGAAGATAGTCAACAAGATTGTAACTTTCTTGGTCCTTTATATTGATGATATCTTGCTCATTGGGAATGAGATAGGATTCCTAGCTTACCTAAAGAGATGGCTAGCGTTACAATTTCAAATAAAAGATTTGGGAGATGCGCAATATGTTCTTGGAATCCAAATTGTTCGTTATCGCAAGAAAAAAACGCTAGCGTTATCTCAAGCATCTTATATTGACAAAATGTTGTCAAGATATAATATGCAAAATTCCAAAAAAGATATGCTATCTTTTAGACACGGAATTCATTTATCTAGGGAACAGTGTCATAAGACACCTCAAGAAGTTGAGGAAATGAAAAGAATTTCTTATGCATCAGCAGTCGGGAGTTTGATCTAAGTTATGTTATGTACACGTCCCGACATATGCTTTGCAGTTGGAATCATCAGTAGGTTTCAGTCCAATCCTGGACATAGCCATTGGATTGCTGTTAAGAATATCCTTAAGTATCTTTGGAGAATGAGGGACTATATACTTGTGTATAGTTTTAAGGATTTGATCCTTACGGGATACATTGATTCTGATTCTCAGACTGATGTAGATTATAGGAAATCTACTTCAAGATTAGTTTTCACTCTAAACGGAAGAGCTATAGTTAATTTGAAGTGTTCTAGAATAGCGTGATAAGTTAATTTGAAGTGTTCAAATTAGAATTAAATGAATTTGGAGAAATAATATTTAAATATGATTTAAATATTTGAAGATAGAATTCTGTAAAAATTAATTTAATATTTGATATTAAATTAATTAGAATTATTTAAATTATTTAAATTATTTATTAATTTTATTAACGAAAATTAATTTTGTAAAATTAATAATATTTTCAGTTTGATTAATAAAATTGATTTATAAAATCAATTTTGATAAAATTGAAAAAGAAAAGAAAAACACAAAAGTTGGAAAATTGTTTTCCATGGTCTTCTTCCTACTAACTCACCAACAACCCACTTTAACTCTTCATATTAACTCCAAGCATGAGTTGCATCTCATGCAACTAATTTCTTTGCATGAATGTCTGTAATATATTGAAGAGATTTGAGTGTTTTGAAGGTAAAGCAACCGAACAAATTTTTGAGAAAAATTCGAAAGAAGAAGGTTGTTCTTCTGCTGGGTTGCTACTGTGAGCTTCTCCAAATTCCCTTAATTCCAGCTTATTTTGAGTCCCACTACTCAATCTTCAGCACCAAGAGGATAGTAGGAAAGATCTTGGGGTGGTCTACTACAAGATTCTGTGGAGATTTGTAGCTGGTTTAATGCTTAGAGGAAGTTATTCAAAGGTATGTCTTGAAACCCATTTATTTCTATTGAAACATGTTTTCTTTTCCTCCAAAATCAATGAATTAGAGTGCTTATGGATCCTGGTTTCTTTCGCTGTGCATTGGTACCTTCCAACAAAATACATAGGTATTTATACACAAAACTACCTAAAAATAGGTAAATCTAAGCCTACAAATGTGTGACTACCCAATAACCCAAATAACCCTTATAACAATAAATAACAATTAACAGATAAGAAGTTCTTGAGGTCTCTAGATAAGAGAGAAGCAAAATCATATATTGAATTGATTATGGGTGCACAAAAGTATATGAGTGTCGAAGAGATGCTTCATTTTAAGGGGGGTAGAGGAAACAACATAAAAAATCTCCACAACCTCGTGATCAGGAGAGGCCGATCAAGGGATTGTTGCACGAAACAAAAAGGTGCAAAATGGAATGAAAGAAGCTACTTTTTTGTCTCTAATCTCGCTTGTTTATGATAGTTAATATGCTTAAATGTTTTTAATTCGAAAACATCATGCATTCTGGAGCATTATGTAAAATTTGGGGTTAATTTGTAGCTATTGAGAGTCATAATGAGCATCCGAGGCTTCAAAAGACGAAAAAAAGGAAAAAAAATGCCCTAATGAAGGCATGGCGTTGTGGTGCCATGTTCAGCGTGATTCATAGAAGCAACACAAGAGAATAGCATTGAGACGTTGTCTTGTTACGCCACAACACAACAAATTTTGACAAAGAAGGAAAGGATGCATTACGGAAAGGGGGGCATGATGCTTCGTCATTTTTATAAATTATGCTATTCGATTCTAGGGTTGGATAGATTGGGATTGATGGAAGCTGAGGAGAAAACTCAAAAAAAAAAAAAAAACATTCTTTATGATATTTTAGCTTATATTTCTTTTATTATTGGGTTGTAGTCATGGGTTGGATGCTCCATAACTTTTTCAACTTCTTTGATTATTAAGGCTAGTGTTTTCTAGTTCTGGGAGTAAGGAACCAATATTTATTTTGTGAGATTTAGTTCATTAGATTTCATCTTTTTTTAATATTGATTTATTTAGACGAATGTTTGTATATAGATTGACTCTCCTACCTATGAATATATATCTTAGCTATAAATTTGGCTTGCATGTTATCGTTTTTATTTGTCTAGCTTAAATCGACAAGTAGCAAAGGTTGATCCCATATAACATAAGGAATATAGTCTATTCATAGACCTTAATTGCATGCTCAATCTAGGATTAAAGATAATTTGATTTGTTAATTAGGCTACCTAATTGACTTAACCATACAATGAAACCCTTAATGTACTAACACAATAGGACAAAACATTTAGTTTAATTAGAGCTTCAACTTAATTAATAGTTAGGGTGCTTACTTGGTTCACATAACAAGTTGGCAGTCCATTACGCAAATAAGTTGGTTGGGCCAAGTAAGTCATTGTGAACATGTAAATCTAATGTATCTTTAAGAAAAAGAGTTCAGTGAAGGAAATTGCATAAGATCACTCCCTACTCGTAGAACTAGATTTTGCAACTTGAAATTACATTTACCCATTAGCTTTACTTTTCGAATTTTATCTCAACGCCACACAAATCCCGTCTCCTCATTTACCGCTTTAATTAGAAAATTGGCTTAACAAAACATATTTCGTACTTCCTTATGGATTGACTCAATCTTGTTACCAATGCTACGTTTTAATAGTAATAATAGTAGAGATCGGAAATTATAAAGTGTATTTGATGGCCTAAGAGAGGATTACAACACCCCTTCTCAGGGCATGTCAAGGTCCAACCTCAATTCATCAACATGTCAAGGTTCAGGTGATATACCCTTACTACCCTTCTAGTAGAATATATTCTCATGGAAATAAATCACACGAAACTTCTAAGAGAACCAAAATATATGAAGATTGAAAAACATAGAGATGATAAATAAAGACACTACTTTTATATCATGGAGATCACAACACATGGCACAGGATTATATTCACCAAAAGGATGAGATTGAAACTTTGATCTACAATGGATTCCTAAAAGAGTTCACCAATAAAATTGGAAAGGGCAGGTTGAGATCGACCTAACATGTAGGGGGTTGAGGCGACTAGGAATGACCAAAAAAAGAAGGATTGTTATAGTAGGACAAGTAAGAGAACCAGAAAGAGGAAAGCTATAGCACGAGGAGCTAAGCAGGGGTGAAAAAACTTTGAGATGTGTTTGGTACGAATGGAAAGATTAGTGTCAAGCATTAAGCTTTTCGAGGCTGATGCTCATGTTCTTCATCAATATCACAGTAATGCCCTAGTGGCAACCCTAATAATAGCTAATGTAAAAGGCCATCACATTTTAATTGAAATTGAAGGAGAAATTCAGCAGATGTCTTTAACTTAGGAAGCTTTTGACTAGATGAAATTAAATAGACTGTTGATGAGTTGCTTGACTCCATTAATAGGTTTTGCCGTAGAAAAGGTGGACTCAGAAGGGAGTGTTGAACTTCAGTGACTTTCATAGAAGACCCAAAATGGGGTGAAAATGTAAACTTCCTTGTCCTGAATTGTTCTTCATCTTACAATGTAAAACTAAAAGCTCAGTGAGTGATAACTTATAAGAAAATAGATTTCACAGGAAACATTTAGTGACACTATAATCTACAAATTATTTCAAACCCAAAATCATCAATCCATAAATATATATAAATTCTAGGAAAACAATTCTTAAAAAACGTGAACTAAATAAATCCATCGCCAACCCTGTACCTATATCATGGTCATACTGGCATGGAGTAGAGAAATAAACTTAATCGTACGTGCACGCTGAACTGAATTAGCAAATTCATAAACACTTTTCTCTAGTGTCATACCTTGGTTTGAAATTTGAGGAATCTGTATCTCAACTTTGCCTCCGTAGCTCATGTATGGCTGATCCTCCCATCCAGAATGGTATGCATGAGAATCGCCATAAGAGAGTTACTAGCTAGAAAACTCCCATGAGGGGACACGGGGGTATGCGACAGGCAAGCATGCTTCAGAAGTATGATTTTGAAGCAAACAAACTCTACATGTCTCCAAATCCTGCAAATTCCTAATGGTCTAATCTTGAATAATAGAGGTTTGCTCAGATAAATTACTTCTAATCTCAGAAAGCTCACTAACCTCTTCTTTATATTGAGCGACATGCCTCGCACACAACACGTAATATTGACACAAAACCTATTTTCCATGATAGAACTAAGACTCAAAGGAAATAAAATTAAAGCAAAAGAAAACTTTAATTAGAAAAGTAATAAGCTGAAACTAATTGGCTTCCCTAGCAACGACGCCAACTTGGTCTTAGGAATTTGTCGTCGCCTGCAAACCCCTAATAATAAAATAAATTTATAAATACCGATCTAGACTACTACTACCATAAGGTGTAGTAATAGTGGCAAGATGGGGTAGATCCCCAAGGAAGAGCGAAATGTAGCTTTAAGCTAATTAGGATTTCTAGCTAAAGTGGTGTCAGGGGAGCTTTGGAATGATTTGAGGGTTGATACAAAGAAAATAAAATGCGAGAATTTAAAGTGACCAAAGTGCAAGAAAGTAAAGACTATCCTAGCTTAGAAAATAGGATGCACCCAATTGCTTGATTCGATCATCAAATTTTCCATCAATAAGTTCTCATGAATTAGTGTGCTTAACCTACTTACCCAGAATGCGAGGACAAGCGTCCTATGCATTAACTAGTTGCTTAATTAAACTAATTCCTGATAGATTTGGGTTTGTAGCATCCATAAAAACCATACATCTGCATTAAGCCTAGAGGATTTTGCTAAGTCAATTAGTAACTCAAGTAGCTCTAAGTTACTAATTGATTATGTTCTTGAAGTATCCTAATTACGTAATGTTGTAAAAGGGTTACTCTAAACAACTTAAAATTCACAAACAAGCATGTTTCAGATTTGCTACTTGTAATCAACACATTGGTACAAACATATTATGCATTAACCCCTTGTCTTGGATTTCGCTACTTGGTGATTAACATATTTGTATGAAACATAAATGCATCAAAGAACACATGGAGATTGACCAAATCAAAAACACATTATTAGCATAAAAGTTAAAACACATCCAACAACCATAGAAATTCAATGAGAAACTAGAAATTAAGTATAAATCCTCAAAATAAAACACTGGGATTCGCTTAGTCCAAGATGAGCTTTACAATCATAAACAGTGTTCAAGAATTAAGAAAAATGGCAGAAGAGAAGAAAATCGGACTAAGGGTTGAAAGCCTGAGCTAATCTGACCTAAAATCGAGAAAAATATATGTATATAAAGGGTTTGATCGTGGCATTGGCACCCTTTTACTGAAGCGCAGACCTCGCGCAGGGCGAGGAGCTATGACACCCATCACATGGTCGTGCATGCGCATGGCCCCTTTGCTTGTCTGTCAAAGTCTAGAGTGTAGCGGTGCTACTCCAAAAGTGTAGCTATTGCCTAAAGGCATCGCACAAGTGCTATTGCGCTATGCACTGAGGATGTTTTCGTAATTTCGTGTTATCACTCTTCCATTTGACCTGGTTGCTTCGTTAGGCCAAATTGATCTATTTCAGCTCCACTAGCTCCCTAACATTCATTTTTATCTTAAAATTACTCGATACTTATAAAATAATATTCTTAACACATTAAATAGCAAAATGATCCGAATTAAGCTAAAAAAAAAATACACTTTTTGAGTGCTATCATTCTTCCATACTTCCTCTCCTTTGTTTCTATTTCTATTTCTGTTCTTTTCTCTTCTCTTCTTTTTTTTTTTTCCCCCCACTTCTTTTACACTACTGAGACCACTCTTTTTTCCCTACCTATCTTTACTAATTCTCCTTCTTAACCTAAACCCCCATAGAAGGTGTCTTTAGCCAAAGCAACCAGCGCCACCTCATGCTTGCACATGGAGAACTCTGGTTCAAATTAAAAAATTTTAGCACTTTTGATTTACTTTGCTGTTTTGTCAATTTTTTTAAGCCAAAACACTCCTCATCTCTCTTTTTGTGTGTTTTATGTACTTAAGTATTATTATCAAATCTATATATATATTTTTTAATTTTATCTTATTTACTAACCAACCTCACCAAAATTAATTAGCTAATTCTAAACAAAATTTTTTTTTTTATAATTATCTTTATGTTAATAACGGTTTGTTGGTATATGTTATAAATATCTCTGATCAGAAGGAAAAAAAAAAAAAGTTAAGTTCATCATTTCCTATTTTTCTATAAACAAACAAAAATTGTACCCAATCTTCTAAGTAAAAGAACTTGAATCCTTCTGTGGACGTAGACATCTTGGCTGAACCACGTAAACCTCTGTGTTTCTTCTTCTTGCCTTTATCTTCTTCATTCGTTCGACTGTAATCTTTTTGCAAATCGTGCGTAATACAATCTTGTTTCAAATCGTATCGAATCCAGAGTATCGAGTTGAATCGTGCATCGATTTCCATTATCGAGTAGCTTCCAGTTGATTGTTTTCGTCTTCGAGTTGCTTCGAGTAAAGATCAAGACTCATCAAGTAGAATCAAGTATTGTCTAGCCCTCATTGAGTTCCATCGAGGATTCAATAGAAACTCGTCAAGCGAAGAAGGAAGTTCTCATCGAGCATCGGTAGAATCATATTGAGAGTCGAATATCCAACATCGAGGATTTGACAGAATCTTTCTCAGTCATTTCTTCACCATTTCAGTATTGATCGTGAGTAACTGGCCTAGAGAAGATTGAATAACCCAACAAGAAGTTCTTACATTAACATCTTCTTCCATTATTATATGGAATCAAGTTGAACTAGATCCTATAGTTATTGCTGCAATTTTGAACATGTTATTTAACATTGTAGATTTCATGAGAACACCCTTCTTAGGATGATAAACCTTGCAATCATTGTGTTGAATAAGCATTGCTAAACCCTTCTCTTGAAGCTACCCAATATTAAACAAATTATTTTCCAAATCAGGCACATAAAAAACTTCAATCATTATCTGTATTTGTTTGTTAATCTACCGCCGCACATTCCCTTTACTTTCACCACTAAGATTGTGTTATTGCCTAGATTCACATTATCGGCAAATTGCTCATCGAAGTCTGCAAAATATTCTTTTCTATTGCATATGTGATTGCTTCAACCTAACTCCAAAAACCAATCATCACTTTGGAGTTGTTCATCTCCAACCTGAGTCATGAGTAACATTTTTCCAAACATCTCTGTATCGTTGCTTTCTTGCTTTGACATTCCCAGTGAAAGTTCCTGAGTATGTGACAATTGAAGCACTCAACAGCGGATTTGTCAAAGTTTGCCCATCCTCGTCCTCGATATTCACCACAACCTTATGAGAATTTCTGAACCTAACGTAGATGGCCAAACAGAACGCAAACAATCAGCAGAAATAAAACGAAAACAATAAAGAACACCAAGATATATAGTGGTTCGACCAAATTGGTCTACATCCACTTTGAGAACCAGCTTGAATTAATTTATTAATTAGCAATAAAAGAATTTTACAAATTACAGATAATCAACAAATTCACCAATTTGTAATTTCAGTATCCATTGATACCGAGAGAGATCTGCACACAACGTCGCCTCTGACCACTGAGAACAACCCGCTGCAAAACAGCCCAAATAAATGTGCTACCCACCTCTGACCGGAAACAGCCTCCACGGCGAACTTCTCAGACCGGACC